>NC_090252.1:51019635-51032784 GCF_037325665.1 Littorina saxatilis
ATTTGAACGTTATCATCACTACATATCTGTTTAGCGTGTTACATTGGATAATATATTCTCCAGTATACCCTGGCTGCCACCTTTGCATAGTTGAACGATTGTATTTGATGTATTTTGCAGATTGTGATAGGTGTAATTAAGCTACAAATATATTCGGGGGAAATGCTGTCTGCCCAGTGGGGGATTTGTATTACCTAAATTAATGAATTCGTAAAAGCCACAAAAAACATTTGATTAAATCAACTCTTCATAGCAAGTTGCTGGGATCTTGACATATTATACCTAGACTGAACTGGCACGCTTATTATCGAATGTTTGCAACTATACTGTAAAAGGTTATTACAGTTTAATAAAACTCTTTATTTCATACGGTAGGAGAATGAATCGCCTTTCTAGTAATACACTTGGTTTTAACATAACTGGCCGCAAAACAAAGATCTACAGCTAAATATATGTGTGTAGTCTTTTATGACGAGTAGTGTATAACCAACCGAACTCTGACATGGATTACAGGATCTTCATCGTGTGCACTTAGTCTTGTTCTGGGTGGACAGGTTTACGTCTGAAGGGATTGTATATCTCTTGTCATTGCTCAATGGGCGAACAAATACCATGCGAGTTGTTTTCTCAACCCAGTTTGACAAGTACCTTGCGCTCAGCGAGAGAACCAATACCCTGCGGGTTGTTCTGTCAACCCAGTTTGACCAGTACATTGCGCTCAGCGGGAGAACCAAAACCATCTGAGTTGTTTTCTCAACCCAGTTTGACAAGTACCTTGCGCTCAGCGGGAGAACCAATACCCTGCGGGTTTGTCTCTCAACCCAGTTTGACAAGTACCTTGCGCTCAGCGGGAGAACCAATACCCTGCGGGTTTGTCTCTCAACCCAGTTTGACAAGTACCTTGCGCTCAGCGGGAGAACCAATACCCTGCGGGTTGTTTTCTCAACCCAGTTTGACAAGTACCTTGCGCTCAGCGGGAGAACCAATACCCTGCGGGTTGTTCTCTCAACCCAGTTTGACAAGTACCTTGCGCTCAGCGGGAGAACCAATACCCTGCGGGTTTGTCTCTCAACCCAGTTTGACAAGTACCTTGCGCTCAGCGGGAGAACCAATACCCTGCGGGTTTGTCTCTCAACCCAGTTTGACAAGTACCTTGCGCTCAGCGGGAGAACCAATACCCTGCGGGTTTGTCTCTCAACCCAGTTTGACAAGTACCTTGCGCTCAGCGGGAGAACCAATACCCTGCGGGTTTGTCTCTCAACCCAGTTTGACAAGTACCTTGCGCTCAGCGGGTGAACCAATACCCTGCGGGTTGTTCTCTCAACCCAGTTTGACAAGTAACTTGCGCTCAGCGGGAGAACCAATACCCTGCGGGTTGTTTTCTCAACCCAGTTTGACAAGTACCTTGCGCTTTGCGGGAGAACCAATACCCTGCGGGTTGTTTTCTCAACCCAGTTTGACAAGTACCTTGCGCTTTGCGGGAGAACCAATACCCTGCGGGTTTGTCTCTCAACCCAGTACCTTCCGCTCAATCAATAAACAAGTGATAACAAACATATCTGTAACATTCAACCTAATTATTTCGCCAAAGTTTATACTATAATATGTACATTTCAATATATTTCCAAAACCTGAGCACGGTTGGGCATTCAAAGAAAAAATGCTCCTATACATAAAGTTCATCCTCACAATATGTACAGTTTTTATCAGCCTTCACTTTCATTTTACACAATAAAATATTAGTTGGATAAATGTTTTGCAATATTTTCCAATGCAGTACACGTAATCGAGCTTCACTAGTGATAGTGGCTGGTGAGTTCCAATTCTTTTCGTCAATTTCAAATCCTAACTTTCTTCTCCAAAATCCTTCTGAACAGGGTGGGCGGCATTTGTTTTCTACGAGAATCTTTCGAATTTCTTTTACTGATCTCACTTTTTTTTTCACAAAAGGTCGGAATGTCACAGACTGAACAATTTACATCGTTTATAGCTACATTTCTTAAAAGGAGATGTACAGCTGTAGGAACAACATTGTACTTGAGCAATCTATCATCATCAGGCTGCGTACTGGCCACAACAGGCTCAATGCTCACATGAACCGAAAGTTCAAGCTGGCGCCATCACCAACCTGTGCCTGCGGTCAAGAAGACCAAACAGCGGAACACATCTTACAGCGATGTCCCTTCCTAGATGAGGAACGAAAAGAAGTGTGGCCGTCACCAACTCCCTTGCAGACCAAACTATACGGCAGTCGACAGGAGTTGGAGAAAACGACAACATTTATCACCAGTGCTGGACTGATTGTGTAACCTCTGCGAACGCCAAGAAGAAGACGAAGAAGAGCAATCTATTTGCAGTTTGTTTGTTTGTTTATTTGTTGCTTAACGTCCAGCCGACTACGCAGAGCCATATCAGGACGAGGAAGGGGGGGATGAAGGGGGCCACTTGTCAAGCGATTCCTGTTTACAAATGCACTAACCCATTACTTGTGTCCCAGCAGGCTTTAGTAAAACTAAATTAATACCTACTGGAAGATTACCAGTTTCCAGTATGTTAAAATAGGCTTAACCTATCTACTGCTGGACTTACATCAGAACACTAACAGATTAAACTATACATGAATCGCGAGACAAGCGGCAAGAGAAGAGATTTTTGGAAAAAATACAGGTGAATGAGCAAGAAGGCAGAAAAAAGAAAAGAATTCATGAAGAAAAAGAGAGCATGACAGGAAAGAGGAACCAAAAATCTACCTAACAGCAAACTAGAAAGCTCCTGCGGTTCCAAAAACAGGAGGGGCTTTTAATTTCATAACCGCAGTGCCCCACTGCGGGATCTATTTGCAGTGTAGCCAGTTCTTTCACACACTTCTTCTTCATATGTAGCAAAACGTCCATTCTCACACACATCGCTCACATACTTTATACCACTTATAATCCAATCCGCAAAAAAGAGTGGGTTACCTTGACAAATTATATCTTTGTTGTTCCACAACAAACCCGATACAGAATTACCATTATCGACTTGATTGTTATCAAGCCATGCATTCAACACAGCGGACCAAAATTCCGTTTTAATACTGTCCAATCCTTTAAATGGTTTGCTATTAATATTCGCAAAAAAACATTCAAAGCGACTCCCAAAACGAAAAAACTGTGCTTTTGGGAGCCATGACCATTTCTGGTCTTCATTAGACAGAGTTAGGTTCACAACCCAGCTTAACAAAAGGGAACACTGCATCTGTCGCAGATAAATCATATTCAATCGACCTTGCTTTACTTCGTAACATAAAACAGTTCTTTTCACCTTTTCAAATGCCTTTCTGTTGCAGTCTTTTTTGCGCCACACGAAGCGAAACATTAACCTATTAATTTCGTCGTCTGGTACAATCAGCGCCTGCATTATATAGAGAAAATGTGTCAGAATAAACGTTTTAAATACACAGACTGTACCAATAATGCTCAAATTCCTTTTGTTCCACACCCAGATGAGCCTTTTCGCAACATTCTCTTCCCAATTCTCTCTCACTTTTGACGCACGCATGTAATTACAGAAATATACACCCAGAATTTTCATTTTGTCTGTACATGCAAAACCGCAACACTCATTCCTACAGTTCTTCCGTGACCCAAACCACATTAGTTTGGATTTTTGGTGATTTGTGTTCAAACCTGATATTTCCGAAAATTTATCATTCAAAGCCAGGGCTTGGAACACGTCATGTTCATCTTGCAAAAACAATGTAACATTATCAGTGTGAATGAATGCAAATGTGTTAATATGCTGTCATACAGGAATCAAACACAACTCCAAATGTCGGTTCCCTCCACTGTATTATACGGCTATGACATCATACACACAAATACACACAATCATGAACATAAATGTTAGGTACTCAAAAATCCGGTACTCACAGTTTTGTAGTCAAAAACAACTAGAGATCACAATCTCGTACACAATTGCACTATCAAAACTCTCTACCCTTCACTTAGGTAAAGAAATACAAACAGTCCGTGAACTCATAGGCACGCGATATCTATTTTACATGTATCGACTCACGGCTCGTGTGTAGTAAAAAAACCAGATATAGTTCTTAATCCGGCAGACTTACATCACCGTCTGCTCTGTCTACTAAATATTCCTTATCTCTTAAGTAATCAAACTCTTGTAGACATATTTTAATTCTGTTCATACACAGAATTACACAGCGTCTATGGCCGTTTACTAGGAAATGTATTTAACTACTAATTCCTTCTACTGGCGACCTCGGTCTACGCAGTATCTATCGCCCTGTGACCTCTATGGTCCAACTCTACGGACAAACATAACCTTGCACTAGCTTCTCTAAATCCCGTCGAATCTCAGCTATGCGGGTCAATAGGCGTGATATTCCGGCGGCTTCTCAGATCCTTAGTACTGTCATCTGGTCGCTACCTTCCTTTCCGACCGGTTATACGACGCACTGCACACCATGTCTTAGATATCTGTCTGCTATGTTTAAAGTTACAGTGTTAGTCGATTCAACTCATGCGATAAACATTAGCGATATTCAAATGCTTATTCCATTTACCTGTTAAGTGCTTTACTCGGGCTTCCTTTCTCCCGGTCGATTCCTGTGACAACCCCTCCCTGTCCCTGGACAGTGGTTAAGTGTAACGATATCTTCGTTGCGATTCACAACCTCAACTCTCTCGGTCAGTGAGCTGAATTCACAGTACGTGCTACACACTTCGCTATGTCACGCTATTATCCCTGGTTAGCGCTCTAAAAGCGTGGAGGATATCACTGTCAAACTTTGCCTGTTACTGTTATTCGTGATTTCCTTCACAATCAGCGTACAACAATACTTTCAAAACTGTATCCATATCTCCGTTGTTCCATAATGACATACCCTTTATATTGTTGGGCTCTCGAGTTATGATTACTAACAATTCAACTGCTAATACGAAGGCTAGTGCGGAAAAAGGACAACCTTGCCTTATTCCGGAATCAATATTAAAACAATTCAGATAACCAACGCCAATAATGTACACAACTTCTTGTGTTTTTCATCAAAACATCAACCCATTTCACAAAATCAGTTCCAAAACCAAATTGTTCAAACATCTTCAACATAAACTCTTTGGAAATGCAATCAAATGCATGAAAACAAAGTTAATTGACACCATCAATCCAGGCTTAGTATGTAAATCTGCATGTTCTAAAACATCATCAACTAATCGCAATAAGGTTGAGACACGTGTACCTTTTATATACCCAACTTGATCCTCATTCACAACACTCCCTACAACACCAGAGAGCCGAAGAGCTAAACTTTTCGCTAATAACTCATAATCTGTATTGGTCAGTGAAATAAAAGCGGACAAACACTTAAAAACCGTAGGACTTTTAATATTAATTTTACTACTGGTGGTACCGGCACGGTTGGCCTAGTGGTAAGGCGTCCGCCCCGTGATCGGGAGGTCGTGGGTTCAAACCCCGGCCGGGTCATACCTAAGACTTTAAAATTGGCGTCTGGCATTATGGGGTTAGTGCTAGGACTGGTTGGTCCGGTGTCAGAATAATGTGACTGGGTGAGACATGAAGCCTGTGCAGCGACTTCTGTCTTGTGTGTGGCCCACGTTATATGTCAAAGCAGCACCGCCCTGATATGGCCTTTCGTGGTCGGCTGGGCGTTAAGCAAACAAACAAACAAAACATTTACTACTGGTCAGTGAAATTGGTCTCCAATTTTTTTTTAAATCATTTCTTGATAAATCCTTCCCTTTATGAATCAGTGTAATTGCCGCTTTACAATGTGAAGTAGATAGAGTTCCATTCTTAAAAGAAGCAAGTATATACCTTTTTAGGCTCCTCCAAAAAACCTTATAAAACTGAACTGTTAATCCATCAGTTCCAGGCGCAGAACCATTATTCATACGCTTTAGAGCTGACAAAACTTCTCCTACCACTTCCCCTTCACAACCGTCTTTCTGCTGATCATTTATTTTTAAAACCTTTGTTCCATCAAAAAAAGTGTCAATGTTCAAGCTAATGTTTCCTAATCAATTTTTCGTTCAAAGAAATCAGCAAAATACGTTTTTTGGACGAGAATAATATCTTCTTGCGTTGTAACAATTCGTCCGTTATCATCTTGTACACTTTCCATTATTTTTGCATTTGCTCTCGCCTTTTCTAACCCAAGAAAAAAGGTGTGTTCCTGTCACCCTGCTCGATCCATTGAACTCTTGCACGCACCTGTGCTGCACGAGATTTACGCTGCTTTAACAGTTCTAACTGCAGCTTGACCTTCTGCCGTTTACCTTGAATACAGTCAGGGGAGATACTTTGTACACATAAACTGACAACTTTCGAACAATACCTTCATTCACAGATACCATAAGCATAGAAAACTTGTGTTTCTATAAAACTTAGCAAGAATAAACTGGCATCGCAAATCACGAAGTGCGGGGCAACAAAGCACAAAATGAAACTCATCTTCCTTACTTTCCCTGCACAATGGGCATAACAACATATCCGCATCGTATCTCTTATATCGATTAACGTGCACAAATAGTTCTATTATTCCACCTCGGAATCTTGCCATAATGATTTTTAAATGCCTATCCATGTTCAATAATAAATAAGCTTTTACTTCGTGCACAGTGCAAAATGTCCTATATAACCCAAGTCTATCACTGTTCTGAACATGAAAATTCCATTCCTGCCATCAATCAATCAATCTTTCTCTGAAATCTGTCAAAAAACTGTTCTCATCTTGCACTCCTTGATTCATCCACACAAACCCAAAACCATTCTGACATAATTTACAACGTACACTAGACGCCTAGTTTCTTTTACCTCTTTCGTCCAGTTCACGCAACATTTTATAGGCTTTATGTATTTACGTCCATTCTTAACAACATTAACCAATATTTAACACAACGTATTGCAGCATTCACATACATAGGATACCTATTCATTTCGCCGTACACAAAATCGTTGGGTGTGCGTGATCCAACACCAAGACATTTCTTTAGGGCAAATAAATGAACTTTTTCAGACTGTAATGCAGATTTCTCAAGACCCCACGGCTGGGCGTTAAGCAAACAAACAAACAAACAAACCCTCCACCACGGAATGAGTTGCATGTCACATTTGCATGATTTTCATATTTTTACATTTTTCTAAAGAGTTTTGCATGCTCTATCCAGTGGCGAAAACCGCTTTAGAAAAGAGCGAAAACTGTTTGAGTTATAAGCCTGTGACTAAGGTGACCCTCACACTGTTACCAGACACTCCCCGGACTTATATTAAGCCCAGCGCAGAACCGCGCGAGGTGACATGCGACTCATTTTGTGGTGGAGGGTCACATATAATCATTCAAAAACTGTGCACCATGTCTTCCCTTTTCAATAATGTCCAAAGCCAACTCGTTTATAAAGAGAGAAAACAAAAGAGGACTACAAACATCACCTTTCTTTCTTTATTTATGTGGTGTTTAACGTCGTTTTCAACCACGAAGGTTATATCGCGACGAGGGAAAGGGGGGAGATGGGATAGGGGAAAGGGGGGGGGGGGGGGGGAAGATGGGATAGAACCACTTGTTATAAGTGTTTCTTGTTCACAAAAGCACTAATCAAAAAATTGCTCCAGGGGCTTGCAACGTAGTACAATATATGACCTTACTGGGAGAATGCAAGTTTCCAGTACAAAGGACTAAACATTTCTTACATACTGCTTGACTAAAATCTTTACAAACATTGACTATATTCTATACAAGAACCACTTAACAAGGGTAAAAGGAGAAACGGAATCCGTTAGTCGCCTCATACGACATGCGGGGTGCAGAGAAATAAGGATGTGGAAAAGAAGACTTTTGGTAAGTGAAATAAAGGTGATGGATCCAGTCAGGTAGAAATAAGACAACAAGAAAAGAATTGGAAAACTGCAGGGAATAGTAGGGAGAGTTTTCTTGGAAGGAAATATAGGTGAAAGGACTGGTAAGGCAGAAATAAGACAAAAGAAGAGAAGAAACAGAACCGTTAGTCGCCTCTTACGACATGCTGGGTAGCATCGGGTAAATTCTTTCTAGTCCCAACCAATATGGGACTCCCCCTAACCCGCGGGGGGACCAGGGAGGGGTAAATCCTTCCCCCTAACCCGCGGGGGGTAAACATCACCTTGTTTCACCCCGTAGGTACACTTAATATAATCAGTCAAATGTACACCACATTACACTTGGCATTTAAAATTTTCATATATACTTTTAATGCAACGGAACAACTTTCCTTTTATGCCATTTTTCAACAAAATTGGCCACATCAGGTTACGATCGATAGAATCAAATGCTTTTTCAAAATCTATAAATACCACATAGAGTTTACGATTAAAGGAAAACTGCTTCTGTACAAACACCAACAATGTAAACATATGATCGACAGTTGAATAATTCTTTTTAAAACCCAGCTTGATATTCTCCGGTAAGATTATAACGTTCACTTCATTCTTGAAGTCTACAATTGATAATTGTACTATACACTTTACTACTCACATCACAGAGTGATATTCCTCGATAATTACTTGGATCCTTAGCATCACCTTTTTTGAATAACGTGTGTACTGGAAACTTGCATTCTCCCAGTAAGATAATATATTGTACTACGTTGCAAGCCCCTGGAGCAAATTTTTGATTAGTGCTTTTGTGAACAAGAAACAATTGACAAGTGGCTCTATCCCATCTCCCCCCTTTCCCCGTCGCGATATAACCTTGAATGGTTGAAAACGACGTTAAACACCAAATAAAGAAAGATCTGAGGACGACGAAGTGCTGGAATGGTTTCCGGACAAGATCGGCGATGTCCTGCCTTGTGTTGATGGCAATGCACCTGGTCCAGAAGAGCCCGAGAGTGAGGACGACGGGGCCCAGGACGACAGCCTGGATCAGAGCGACGCCGATGCAGACTTTGAGGGACTGGAATAAGTACCGGTACTAAGACTGAACCTGTTCACCCCAGCTAGGCAGCTAGCAAGATGAGTTCATGTGTTAATTAGTGATGTTCATGTTTTGTCGAGTTTCTCTTCTCTTTTTTTTCCTAAGTTTGTGGGTTTTTCTTTCTCAGAAAGATTGGGCCTTTTGAAGACAAAATCCAAGTTCAGTTAACGTTTCATTTCCAAAGACGATCGTGTAATTTCTTCCCTGTACAGAAAGAAAGGACTTCATTGGTGTTGACATTTCGACATTTCATCAAGTTTCTTTTTCCCGGAATTGTGTTGTTATTGTTTGTCCTTGCAAAGGTCTGGCGATTTTCTTTTTACTTTATGAATATAAATGACTATGCTTGTGTTGTTTTCACAAGAGCCAGTCCTTTTCTCTCTCTCTCTCTCTCTCTCTCTCTCTCTCTCTCTCTCTCTCTCTCTCTCTCTCTCTCTCTCTCCTCTCTCTCTCTCTCTCTCTCTCTCTCTCTCTCTCTCTCTCTCTCTCATGATTGTCCTCGTTGGCCTTCTTTGCCTCAAAGTCCCTTTTTTTTTCTTTTTTCCTTCACTTCTACTCACACGACCTAACTTACATGCTTTCGGGGTTTGTATTCACTCAATTACACGGTTGAGCACAAAACTTACTTTGTGCAAAGGGGTCTATCCCTAGCAAACGCCCACCCCCCAATTTTACCCTAAATCTGTGCACAGAGGGGGTGGGCTTATGCTAGGGATTTTACGGTATCACAATCAAAAACAGTGTAATATGGAGATCCTTCTGGTGGTACATAAGCACACACATACAGGATATCTTTCGATAGACCAAACACGCTCTTATCAATAACAAAAGCATACACATTTGCACAAAGCACGTTCACTTCACGAATTTTAGGAACGAATTCATTCCTAACAAGACATAATTATCATCCCTCCCGATCTACGTCCATGTTTTGTGAACTTTGTTGCTGATTTGCAAAAAACAGAATATCCTGTGAAAACATTCATCTCAAAATATTTCATATGTGTCTCGACCAAACAAATGAAATCGAAAGTACGAACAAAAGAAATAAACTCTCCGTCTGTTAACTTAGACATCAAACCATTTACATTCCACTGCAGAAAAGAGAAAGTTTTACACACGGACACATTACTTTTACAAAAATACACATCTTTACTAGTGTTTTCATTTGTTTTTTCATTCGGCGGCGTTTCACCACTGTCAAGTGCCATAACACATTCACTGGCCTGCCGCTGAGCCACCGCGACACGAACACTTTCAATGTCACTGTCCGTAGCACACGGCTCGCCTGCACGCAAGTTTGTGTCAGTGATGTCACCAGTCACGGAAAATTCACGTGCACTAGCTTCAGTCAAAACCGGTGTCGCTTCAGGTCTATCTCCCCTCTTATTTCGTACCACAGAGACAATGTTCTTATTCACAGTATTTTTCGTGTTTTTTTTGTGGTATCACTATCAGGGCGGCCAGCTTCCTATCTTAATTATGTAAGAACCTCTCCATCGGCATCCAATACATGCTTCCTACCTTCTATCAGAAGGTGATCAAACACTGACCATCGTAGCCATTTTACCTTCTGACCTGGCTCACTTCAGATGCGGTATCAACTTGCGTCTTGTATCCCTCACGCGCATGGAGAAGTCCTCGCCAATGAAGATCTGGCTCCCTTGTAGCTTCCGCTTTGCTTTCAGCATCTTCACTTTGTCCTGGTAGAAAGTGCAGCGCGCAATCACCGGTGAGTTTGGCCTGGCACTAAGACGATGAACTCTGTCAAACTACACGTCCTCTGATAGTTCAAGCTTGTCCGTAATCATTTCTTTTAGCACAGCGTCACACTCGTCTGATGTCTCGTCCTCCCTTCTTTCCTTCCCATGAATAATGATGTTATTGCGTTTGGATCGACATTCTAAATCGTCTGTTTTCTTCTCCATGTCACCCAAACGTTTTTCTAAGTTTATGTTGTATTCTTGGAGCTGTACATTCTTATTCTGGAGTTCAGACACCTCTTCCTTTAGATCTTTCACTTCCCCCTGCAAGGCCACATAACTTTCACGAAGGTTCTTCACGTCGCCCGACATGTCGTCAAATTTACTGTTCATACTTCGGAGCATAGTTATGACGTCTTTCAGCGTTGGGTCCTGGCTCTGTGAGGTACTCTGAGAGGAACCCAATCTTGTCTGTCTTAACTCTGGGTTATTCTCCACGTCGCCTCATTGCATGAGCAATCCGCCCCAGAACAGCAGAGACAGGAGCAATCCAAAGGTGGCACCGTCTACCCTGTTTCGAAGTGTGTACACAGTCAGAAACATGGCGGCTTTCTTCTTCGCCCTCTTGAACATGAATCCAATGAAAACATGGTTGAATCCGCCGCACACTGAGCGAAACTCCAGTGCTGACGAAGGCATGGTGGCATCACACACAACCTTGCAAAATCTTGGGAGCAATGTCTTTGGAAATACCTTTGTAGAGGTTCGGAAACTCTCGTTTTGTTTCTCTTCTCTTGATGTGTTACGGACTCACTCTCTCGGACACAACAGATGACATTGTGACAACAACAGCAGTATACTGGCATGACAAACTTTATTTCTGTGTCTCTCGATCTTCCCTCCTCCTCTTCGCCAACCCGACCGAGGCCGGTGGCTACAAGCCACAGCATACAAAGTTGAACTACATCTCCTCAGTCAGTGGAGCCGAGACACGAACTAAATAATGAACTTATGCTGATACCGGGATGCAATTTATACTGTCCGCGTCGACTGCACTGGAAGCGGCTCTCGAATACTCCCCGAACGGCTGTCTAGAAACGTATGCTAGCCAAATCTGTGTTTGTTTAGGATCTTTGACAGCTGATAACTTTACACAAAATGCACACATTAGAAATCGGTTTGTTGCTATAAAACCAGCATGAAAAATACTTTTAAACCATGTTATAAAAAATAACTTTGGAAGTCCAGATCAAAAAGTAATTATGATTAATTACTCAGAACACATGACCAATTAACGATCGAAACCCAGCAAAATAAAGATTGCTCAAATAAACCACTCCCTGTACCAAATACAATTCACTCCATTACAAAATGAACTCCTGAACTTTCCATACATGAGTCATACTTGCGGTAAAATGGCACTTATGACAAGTTATGTGGCGTAAAACTTGACAAAGAAACGCAGGTCGTCGAAATGACGCGTGTGACGTCACGCGGCGAGACACCGGTCAAACTGAGGAAAACTTTGATTTACTTGATCCAAACATTTATTAATGCACTTTAACTCAAAAAGTATCTTAAGGGAATACAAAATTAAGTGTACTAATATACGAAAAAGTTACACTTAATGACTTATAGAGATAATAAAGAAATTCCAGACGTCACCTACTTGGCGCTAAAACTCAGATAGCGTCGAAGGTTTGGGTCGGAGCTGATGGAACATTAAAGCAATTTAAGGAACAACAGGGCCTTTAAGAGTACTTAAGCACGAACATACAGCAACATAATGTCTATATCCATTAATTATTGACATCTAAAAGTAATATATAGCCTTAGATTTCAGAAACAGTACGTGCAACTCAATCAATCTAAAAACAGATTTTAGGCGGAATAAAACATGGCCGCCGCTTAGATGTAAATAAGCTGTGTTTGGGCACGGCTGGTGCACACCAGTACTTTTTGTTAACAGATAATGAATAGACACCTAACACAAACTGATCGGCAACAAAGACTAAACTTGACAATGACAACAGCTTACTCTATAGTTGGTGACTGGTCACCCTGTCACACCTTGAAAATTAAAGAAACTTGCAGAGCTCACAACACTTGCTGCGCACGGGTATGACCTATATGTCCCTCCCCTGTTGTTTTTGTGTCTGTCAGTCACAGCGATCGTGACACAATGAAGCCCATCACTCTACGCCTCTTGTCATTAGCTGTGGAAATGTTCTCACATGCGTGAGAGAGAGAGAGAGAGAGAGAGAGAGAGAGAGAGAGAGAGAGAGAGAGAGAGAGAGAGAGAGAGAGAGAGAGAGAGAGAGAGAGAGAGAGAGAGAGAGAGAACGAACGAACGAACGAACGAACTTTATTACTCAAGGATGGAGATTTTAGGCTCACGCCTAGTCTTACAATCTGTCCCTGCTAAACTAAGACATAAAGATAAAGACAATAAAAGGACAATTGTCAATCGCAATC
>NC_090252.1:51032984-51100484 GCF_037325665.1 Littorina saxatilis
AGGTAATTAACATAGGCCTGCATTACTGCTGGGTGTACAGGCGGCGGGACGATTGGACGGGCGGAGTCAGGAAGCACATTGTTGAACGCCGTAGGTTGGAGGTGACGTGGGGCGGGGTCAGACACCTGATAGGCGCCAACGCCATGTTGCATACCTGTCATTGGGCCTTGGACAGGGCGATAGTCTCCCTCCTCGAAGTAGGACCCACGCGGTGGGAAGGGGGCTGCAGCCACAGCAGGGGGTAGCGCTCCTCTGAAGTCGGGAGGTGGCGGCGGCGGATGGTGCGGAACGAAGTGTCCAGGCGGGAGGGTCGGCGTGACGTCCTGATGACGAGGTGTAGATGAGACGAAGGGGGGAGCGTTCCACTGTTGATCACGCTGCTGCAGGGGCGGGTACTCAGCGTCGTAGTGATGATTTGGAGGGTTCACAGGGCTACTGGGCTGACCGTAACCATCTTGCTTGGAGGCCATTTGGGGGGGCGGGGCGTGCTGTTTGCGGGAGATGGTTTGCCTGGGAGGACGATGTTGAAAGGGAAAAAGGGTTTCAGCCAACCTGGCTGTCCCCTTAGGGCTTGGGTGAATCCTGTCCCTGTACAGGGCCAGACGAGGAGCCCCATTGGCTGTCTGAAAGATCGGAGTCGAGTTGACGAGTTGAACACCCAATCGCTCACAGACGGCGGCCAAGTTGGAGTTGGATGGGCTAATCAAATCATTGAGGGGGGAGCGGCCTCTGGCAGGGAGAATAGAAGACGCATGGAGACTGGCTAGAGGAAAGGCGTGACGTAGAGACATGACTAGCTCAGCCCAGTGGTCGCTTGTAACCTCTGTTGACGTCTGCATGCAGGAGTTAACTCCGACATGGAATGTCGCACGTCTAACAGAAGGCACAGGTTCTATGTGTTTTGCCCAGTCATTCAAGTCCTGTACCGTCATTCCCGACACGCAGATTTTTTGGGGGGAGTCGCGTGGTGACGGTAGAGACTTACTTAAGTCAATAGATTTCACTGTTGAGTCGCCCAGTAAAAGGAACGTTGTGCTGGCACCAACAGCAAAAGCGCGAAGCTTCTCCGGGGGGGAATGACGTCTCCTGTTCTCTTTAATGGGGTCCTGGGCTTCACTACAGCCCCGGGGAACTGCATTGTTTGAGGAAGAGGAGGGAGATACGACACAGTTGAGTGGCGCTGACACGTTCGACGAGGCTGAGTTCACATCTCTCTGGTCGTCATTGAAAGCTACTGGTGTGAGGGAAGGGGGAGACTTTGTCGGTGACTGTGAAGTAGTTGGGTCAGATCGTTGCACATTTGCGGTCCTGATGATGCGCATAGAACTGTTCACATCATGAGTGTTTGAGGAAGGGGGCGGGGGCGGGGGCGGGGGCGGGGGCGGGGGCTTGGATAGCGGTCGTTCCATTCGACGAAGTTGTTTCACCTGAGCAGTGAGATCCCCTACACCACTCTTAAGTTTTTGGTTTTCAGCCTCAAGGGACTGGATGCGTGACTGCAGGTGGCTGATATCGTCACGGAGCTCGTCTACGTGGTGGCTGTTGTCCATCTGGACACTGGCCTTGATGCGTTTTTCAGTGTCACTAATGGCAGAGAAAGCTGCGTCTTGCAGCCTTCCAATAAAGTCATGCAGACCCAGTACTTCCCGCTCTAGCTCCTCCACACGACATTTGGTGATGTAGGGGGAAAGTTTGGGAGGGGCAAATCGGCTCGACTGACGACGCTGCCGCAGAGCTTTAGTAGAGCGGGTCCGTATGCCGCGTGCAGGGGTGAGCGGAGTTGACGCTGGGGTTTTGTGGGGGGCTTTGTTGACAGACGAGGATGGACTAGTGAAATCATTATCGTCCCAGTCGGTAAAGTACGAGCTGACAAAGGGAAGTGGGGCGGATGCGATCTTTTCTGTCATCATGTCTAGATTGGTGTCGTTAGGGGACAATGAAGCCATTGCGGTGGTGAGACTGGCCAACTCAGTGAAATCATCTTCACTCCAGGTCGGGCAAGCGTGGCCCTGGGCGAGAAGGGTCCCCGACTGTGACTGGTGTTTGAAGTAAAGCGTAACAGTAATCAGTTTTTGATCCGTCTTTACTTCGGATTCAATTGCGGTGTCGTAAAGTCTAACTACTGTTTTCTGCAAGTTGGCGGGATGGGTAGCGGTGAAGGGAGAATCCTGAAATGGTATATTGATGGATTTTTCTTCACTATCTCTGTCCTCTACCTCCAACCTAATGCTGGACTGCTGTGATTGTAGGTTCCTATACCGACTGAGAATCACAGTCCGCCATATGTACAACTCAGACAGTGGGCATTTATGCGTTTTTTGCAACACACATAAGGTGTCGGTCATGGTACTGTCAGTTGGTGTGACCCTGTCGTAGCTGCTCACAAGAGCCATGACGTCACACCATGCGGTTTATAGCAGTAGGGGAGGCTGGTCGAAGGGTGTGCATTACATTGTGCCGACCGACACAACACGCTGTCCAGTGAGAGAGACGTGCCGGGAGGTAATTTAAGCAGGGGTCAGTGGAACCATGGTTATAACACAAGACAGTCTCAGTCACGCCAAGATAAGAATCACAGTGGCACTTCACGGCGCGCCATAGTTCCTCGGCCGTACACGGCCGAACAGACATTAGTCACATGGCCGACGCTCATAAATCACCCACGATAAGCGCTTAGCGTGGCGCTGCTACACATCGTAGAACAATGGAGTCGGAGAAATGAAATGAAACTTTGATACTCCTACCGTCAACAATAGTCACTTCTCATCAAAATGAAGATGTTTGTCCTGTAGCCAGTTACACTAGCTATCCGTCAATGCACTTTTTAGCACAAAAGTCACATGATGAACAAAGAAAATCCTGTTTCTATCCAGAGCGCGTGAGACACGTCTTGGCGCGTCTAGAGAGGGGTCAGAAGAGGGAGAGAGAGAGAGAGAGAGAGAGAGAGAGAGAGAGAGAGAGAGAGAGAGAGAGAAAGAGAGAGTATAATATAATGGAATAGAATAATATTTTATTGCCACGAAACCTTAAAGGCACAGTAAGCCTCCGGTAAACCATCACAGATATTGTCAGGCTTTTACACACAATACAAACACCCTTCCAATTGAACGCTCACCGAACGGGAACATCCTAAGTGCCCTACGTAAAGAGCGAGCTGTTTTCAAAGAATTAATTTTGCGGATTGTCTCCTCACACAATCGGACCGTGGTGCGTTTTGGCGCTAGACCTAACTTTTAAAATCAAAATAATAAATTGACAGCTTGTTACACAAACATTCTTAAATCATAACTAATTCTTTTTTCATCAAGACAAGATCAGTACAATTCGAAGTTTTGAAAGTTTGAAAAGAAGAAAAGCCCGGAAGCAGGGCCACGCAAGGTCGTGGTTCTCCTAGCAGACGACGGTTTGTGGCATCGCCAGTTCCTCTGAACAGTCAAAAGCCATCGCTTGAGTTCTTGTAAGCCACAGCCGTTTGTTTCGTGCATAGTCAGAGGTGCATAATAACGTGCTATTGCAGATAAGCCCACAGCGAATTACAAACTGACGACAACATTGTGAAAAAGCGAAATTGGATCACACGGGTTCACGATGGCTCAGATGTATAAACCACGCAAAAATACATTCTGTGAAAATTGCTCGCTCTTTACGGAGGGCACCTAGGATGTTCTCAAGCGGTGAGTGTTTGAATGAAAGGGTGGTTGTACTGTGTGTAAAAGCCTGACAGTATCTGTGATGGTTTACATGAGGTTTACTATGCCTTTAAGCTTACTAAAATTTTGGTAGAAATCCTTGATTCTCATTTTCAATAATTCCCAACCAAGTTGACAATCCTCTTCATCATCAAGTTGAAATGTGTCAAACATTTTGTTGATTTGATCAACAAAGCTCACACCATGCAACAGAGAATTATCAAATTTCCAATAACCCTCTCCTTTAACGACACTTTAATATGAATACTACAGCCTCTATGGTCCGACGTCGCAACAGAGATTATGTCACAATCAACAATCTTTTCAAACACACTTAAACTACTAAAAACGTAGTCAAGTCTTATTGCCACGAATGGAGAAAAAAATGACCATGTAAATTCTTTTTTATCTAAATTATGCATTCTCCATACATCGTATAAATCACATTCATTCACCAGGTCATTCAATTGTTTCACAACAACATTTGAATGGTTCTCTCCACTTATTATGTCGAGCTCATTGCTCATGACACAATTAAAATCACCACACAACACTATATCACCATCTTCCTTTTTTAACATGTCTAATACATCTGTAAAAAAAAAAGTCATGCGAGTTGTTTTCTCAACCCAGTTTGACCAGTACATTGCGCTCAGCGGGAGAACCAATACCCTGAGGGTTGTTTTCTCAACCCAGTTTGACAAGTACCTTGCGCTCAGCCGCAAAACTGACATTACTCAAGCTTGAAAAAAAAACGTAATGTCAAACTCCGAAACATTTGTCTGTGCATGATTTTCAAAGTGTAAAAGACAAGTGGAGGGGGGGGGGGGGGGGGGCAAACCTGGATGATCGCAGACCTGTCAACCCGTTCCAAGGTCAACCTGTATTAATGTGGGCCCCAGCCAAGGGTTATAAAATGGCAGTCCACCAAATTTTAAACTAAATCAACCTTTTTATTTAATTGTTTATCATGTCACTGTTGCGTTAAACTATGTTATACCTACTAAAACACACACACTTTAAATATCTGTAATGCATGTACTTGGTGTTTCACCGAACTTTTAACCTTTATACCGGGCACAAGCACTCACGCCGACTGCGCCGCGAAAGGGGCTAACCGCCGGAGTGCTGTTGGAGTGCTTGGGTGTGTCAGGAAATATATATCTGTATGAGTGGATGTGTTTGGTGTGTCACTGTGGCATAGCTTTTTAGAACTGTAAATGTAACAAGACTTAGGTGCTGTATATATTTGCTTTTATGCTCCCTCTGTACAAATCTGAATCATCTCTTTTAACTAATTGGTTTTAAAAAGTGGCTCTGAAATGCTATCCCTTTTTACAAAGAATTTCATTCGAAAATAAACGTATTCTTTTAAAATCCTATACCCCCAACGCTTATTGGAGACACTGGGTCCTAACCCAAACCAACAAAAACCATATTGCGTAGTAAAGATCTGAAACTTCTCAACAAACTTTTACCATCATCACTCTTACCCACCCCGTCATCCTCCCTTCGTCCTCACTGTTACAAGCCTTGTAGCGTATCATCAACTCATGTCCCTAAAAGGAAAATGTCCTGTGAGGACGTTGACCCCCTAGTACATGTTCAAGCAGTGATCACTACAACGTGAACCCAACACTGCCACCCTTGTGTGTCTCTCTTGGACTCAGTTGTCATGCCTGTGTATGTGTGTTAAGCATTATTGCAACTGTGAACCGTAGTTGTTGTCAAGATCACAGCATTGACACGAATTTCCCGTACACTTTGGTAACATTTGGTTTGCCCGTACTGCTAGGCCTTGTAAGCCGTACACACCTAAATTTTGATAAATCCCGTACAAAATACGGGAAAACCGTATGGGTTGACAGGCATGTGATCGTAGCGGGTCAAAAGGCACAAGCTTAAACATACGCACCAAACCAAGTATGCAACTGCACCGATGTTCCTTTGGACTGTTAAAACCCCAATCAGTGTGACGATTTTACCAATTGGTCTAGGGTATTTAATGTTTGGTCGAGAAACACACAATCTCTTTCTGTGCTGACACTGTACTCTCTTGCCAAAGAATACGCAACAACATTAATTAGTTTGAATAATTTTGTTTATAAGTGGCTAACTATAGATTGTTTAAAATTCACAACATCCTCTATTTATCACAAGTTAGTTAATAAATAGATACCCACAATGGGAGAACGCAAGTAATTATTCTTCAAAAGTTCTTGGCGAAAACACAGTATCCAGAACATATGATGATGATGAGATGTAGTGTAAGACGCTTATCTTGATGTCGAAGAACTCGAAAAATCAGGATGACGGACAGCAAATGTTGGGACGACGACGATCCAGTGACGACAGGTCGACGTGGACAACAGGTACGGTGGGTTACATGAAGTAGTGATTCTTCAAAGTTAGCGAATTCAGTTCAGTGTAGATATAGGTATAATATATATCACAGCTGGTCCCATTCTCGACGTAGAGAATTCAGTGTCTGCCTAGAATCTTTCGCATAGGACCTCCTCTGGCCTTGACGAACAGACTGGAACTGATCGTTGGTTTTACGTTACGACGATTGTTGTATGTCGCCAAGCAATACCTTGGTTACTTTGCTCTCGAACGGACGAGAATGTTATCAATCCTGAAGCAATCCTAAACATTGGCATCGCTTCATGCCATTATCGCTAGACCTAGCGATAATTCTATGTTTACTAAAATATCCTTTTCTTTCTTACAAAACACCTTCGTTTCCCAGACAAGAGACTGGGTTACACGAATTACGTCATCGTCATTTACTGTGTGACGTCACCATGACGAATACAGTCTCGGCTTAACTATCTGAAGAATGTCTGAAGAATCACTGTCTCGGTTAGCCTGTGCTGACTGCCGCACAAAGTAAATCATCACAATCAGTCTCAAATGGTTTACAGAACGATTCAAATCTTCTCATGAAAAAAAGAAGTTCTAACTTTATCGAACACACTTGAACTAGCATTTATTAACATTAAATGACACAGTTCGTTTGAATGCGCACACCTCTTTTTGGGGTTTATCTAATCCCTGAACCATCGTGAACCCGTGTGAACCACTTTCCTTTTTTCACAATTTAGTAGTCAGTTTGTGATTTTAATGCGACTCGCTGTATCTGCAATAGCACGTTATTGTGTACCTCTGAATCTAAGGCGGTGGTCCGTTCAAAGAAACTTGTCACAGCCTACACAGTCGCACAAAACAAGCCTGGCAGAACTGATGAGTAGTTGAACTTGAAGTGATGTTTAATCAACATACTGCACCGTCAAACTGACACCAATGTGACATAACAATCACTCAACCATACTAATAATGAACAGCAACTACTAACATTACTGACACTACAAAAACAAAGGGAAACAACCTGTGAAACTTGTCATTTTGAAAACTGTTCTGTTACACTTAAAGGGAAATAATAATAATTCTACCAACTTAGAAAAAAAAGCTCTGATCATTACCTTTATCTCTTACACACTTTACACAAAAAGAGGAATAACAAAACAAACCAAAAAACTTATTCTGAATCACAGGTAAGCATACTGTTGACTAGAAAATGGTTAAAAACTAAATAACTTTGAAACGTTATCCTTTGGCACAAATGCATTTACATACACTACCAACATTTTAGATGAAAGGCAAACATGTACAACATACCACTCTTACTTGAATTTGACACACTGAACACTAATTAAACCGTAAATAAACTTTGCAAAAACTGCGCACATCATGGCGAACACTAAAACACCACATGGTAAAAGGCTGTACCAAAAAACGTACAAAACAATAAACTTTCCCTACTTCAAGACAAATATAATTATTCCTGAATAAAAAATTAACAATAGAAACAAATTGTGACCCTCCACCACGAAATGAGTCGCATGTCACCTCGCGCGGTTCTGCGCTAGGCTTAATATAAGTCCGGGGAGTGTCTGGTAACAGTGTGAGGATCACCTTAGTCACAGGCTTATAACTCAAAAAGTGTTCGCTCTTTTCTAAAACGGTTTTTACCACCGGATAGAGCATAAAAAAACTCTTTAGGAAAATGTAAAAATTTGAAAATCATGCAAAGGTGACATGCGACTCATTCCGTGGTGGAGGGTCACAATTGAACAATATTTACCCAATGATGGCCTTTGTGCGTCATGTTTATGGCTGATATTGATGGAACAAAAAACTGTGGCTCATGCTTAGAAAAATGGCAGACCGGAAGCGCCGGAACAGGAAGCGCACGGAATTCTTACAATAACATTTTCCTACATATTTTAAACAAACTTTCAATCTATCTTACACACATTTAGTGTAAAATTAATGACTACATAAAATCTAAAAACTATCAAACTTGTAGAACTTTACTGATAAAAAAAGCAACAACAAAAAAGCTGGATCTGGAACAGATTTGGACTAACATGATTTAAAGATGGATAAGGCATAGGATTTAGCGTGGCGCCTTTCACAAAACTGGTGACATGCAGAACATTCGTCTGCTACGAGAACCACGTTTTGCGGGACACACTTCTGGGCTATCTTAAACTTTCAAAACTTCGAGTTGTACTGATCTTGTCTTGGTGAAAAAATAATTCTTTTATGATTTAAGAATGTTTGTGTAACAAGCTGTCAATTCTTCTTCTTCTTGTCGTTCGCCTTTACACTTGGAGTCCAGCTCTGGAAATGAAGTCGGTGGTCTTATGTAGAGCCTCCACAGGTCCATGCAGCTTCTCGTGGAGGGTCGTCGGCCTGGTCCAGATCTCTCTCCTTAGGGGCTGGAGATTCCTGCAGTCCTGCAGGATGTGGGCTGCATCTTGCTCTGCGTCTCCACAGGGACACATGGGGGAGGGCACGGCTCGCAGTTTTTTGTGCAGATGTAGTTGGAGTCTGTTGTGCCCGGTTCTGAGGCGGAAAATGACGACCTGTTCAGGCTTTGACAGTTGCTGGTAGCTGTCGTGCGTCGGGGGAGTCTTAATCAGAAACTGTATGATGGTTTTTATCTCTGTGGGGCTCACTGTGTTTTCTTCGTGTTGTTCCTCTGCCCCCAGTTTGGCCATTTTATCCGCTTGCTCATTCCCCTCTATCCCGCAGTGTGATTGGACCCACTTCAATACTGTCTTCAGACACTTAATATTGTGAAGTGTCATGAGCTGAGGCAGTTTGTTGTTGTTGACTGCTTGCAGCACAGACATAAGTCAGTGAATGATGACTTGGGCATCAGTAAGGAAGACAACTTGAGTGTAGGGATTCACCTTGCTGCTGATGGTATTGGCTGCGTGAATCAGTGCTTCTACCTCTGCTCTGTAGTTCGTGCAGTGGAGGCCAGTTGGTATAGTCTCTGCTTGCCACTCTCCACTGGGGTGTTGGATGTAGACACCAGCTCCTCCTCTCTTGACGGCGTCTGTGGCGGACCCATCTGTAAAGACCCGCGTCCAAGTTTTTTGAGGGTATCTTTCGTCGAGCATGGCCAGTGTCAGGGCTTTTTTCTGCACATCGCTCTGTTCATCTTTTGTTGTGAGATGAGGAACCGTGGTCTGGATGCTCACTCTTTCAAGATTGGTTTTCCAGGGTGGTTCATCAAGGGAGAAGTGTGATGGGTGAACCAGTTCAGGCATCTTTGTTTGGTGTTCTCTTTTCAGGGCCCGTGTCTCAGTCGCAAAGCTTGATCTCTTTAGCCTGCCAGAAGAGAGCTGCTTCATTCTTGCATTCATTTGGTGGTCTTGAATGCACTGGTACTTGATGTCTTGTACCATCGCTTTGCATTTTCTTCTCTTGCTGAGTGGAGGTATGCCGGTCACCTGTTCCATCTTGTCAATTGGGGTTGTCTTCATAGCGCCTGTGAGGATTCTCAGCGCTTGATTTTGGATTTTCTCAAGGGCTTGAAGGTGCGTCTTGGCTGCTGGCATCCAAGAGCTAGATCCGTACTCAAGGTGAGGTCGTACGATCCCCTGGTACACTGTCTTGAGGATCTATTCGTTTGCGCCCCATTGTGATCCTGCCAGTTTCCTCATGATGTTCATTTTTCTTCTAATTCTGGCTTTTGCTTCCGCATTCATGATGTGGTGTTTCCATGTCATGCGTTTGTCATATGTGACTCCGAGGTAAGTTTGCTGGTCTTCAAACTTCAGTGGCGTGTCACCCAACGTCAGTCTTCCAGGTTGTACCTTGGCGGAGAGTGTGAAGAGAGTAACTGTTGTCTTGTCTCTGTTGATGGTTACACACCAGTTGTCTGCCCAAGCTGCAACCTTCTCGAGGGCAAGTTGCATCCTGTAGGTCGCAGTTGTTGCGTGCTCCTCAGTGCACCAGAGAACGAGG
This sequence comes from Littorina saxatilis, assembly GCF_037325665.1. Lineage (NCBI taxonomy): Eukaryota > Metazoa > Mollusca > Gastropoda > Littorinimorpha > Littorinidae > Littorina > Littorina saxatilis. Next base: position 51,042,998 of record NC_090252.1, read on the forward strand.
TCATCAGCATACAGTGCTGCGTGGACTCTACTGGGCAGCTCGGGCACAAGGTCGTTGATGAAGAGTATGAACAAGGTGGGGGAGAGGACTCCTCCCTGTGGCACTCCTTGGCCAGTGACCATCTACCAGCACTCTGGCTCTTCTGTTGTGCAGGTAAAATTTGGTCCACTGGTACATGTTGCCTCTGATACCGTTTCGCAGGAGTTTAACCAGGAGTCCGTCTTTCCAGACCTTGTCAAAAGCTTTCTGCAGATCAATGAAGATTGCCAGGGTGACTTTCTGGGCCTGGAAAGCATCCTCAATGACTTGGGCAAGGTGGGTTGTCTGGTCCTCTGTACTTCTGTACTGTCGGAAGCCGGCCTGCTCTGGGACGATGATGCTCCCCGACTCCAAGTACAGCTGCAGGCGCTGGTTGATAATGCGCTCTATGGTCTTGCAGACACAGCTTGTCAGGCTGATGGGGCGATAGCTCTGGGCTTTTGTATTGTTCTTTCCCTTCTTTAGCACTGTGATCATCCATGCTTCTTTCCAGCACTGAGGTACCTGTCCTTGTCTCCAGCTGAGGTTGTAAATGTCCAGGAGCGTTTGAAGAGCTGAGTTGCCTAGGTGTTGCAGCATCTCATTAGTGATGTTGTTTGGACCTGGCGATTTTTTCTGCTTTAGTTTCTTGATGGCAGTCTTCAGTTCATCCATGGAGATGTCATGCTGCATGGCTTCTTGGACAGTTCCTTCTCTTCTCTCCCTCTGTTCTCTTCTGACTTCCTTTTGTAGAGGGAGAGGAATGGTGGTGTCGCTTTCTTTCTTGTAAAGCTTTGCAAAGGTGTCTGCAGCTTCTTTTCCTGTGATGGTTTTATTTTCTTCTTCAAGAGTGATCTTCTGCCCCTTGTTGCCTTCATCATTCAGTGCTCTTGTACATGTCCAGAGCTTTGTGGTGTATTTTTCCATGTTTTGCCCTGCTGTCTTTTCTCGCCATGCAGCCTCTTCTTGTACACTCAAGCTTTGCTATTATGTGCTTTGCTTTGCTTTCTTGTAGCTTAATGTTGCTTTCCAAACTGGGGATGTTCTCAGCTTCTTCTCTTGCTCTTGATAGTGCATCATGTATCCTCTGTAGCTCGTCGGACCAGTACTGTATGGGATGTAGTCTCTCCTCACTCCACGCGGTATACTGTCCTTTGCTGCCTGGATGATGCTGGCGTTGAATTCTTTCACCACTGTGTTGATGTTTCTACCCTCCACTGCAATATCCCTGGTCATTTCATTTGAACTTATACTAAAGACGCCCCATTTTGCCTTCTTGTAGTTCCATCTTGCATGGAGGGGCTGCCCGGGTGTTGAGGAATGTGGTTGGTTAAAATGAGATCGTTCTAAATCAAGCTAATTGCTCGCTCTTTACGTAGGGCACCTAGGATGTTCTCAAGGGGTGAGTGTTTAAACGAAAGGGTGTTTGTACTCACTGTGTGTGAATGTCTGACAATTTCTGGGATGGTTTACGGGAGGCTGACTGTGCCTTTAAGTAATATATCTTTCGGTTTGATTGCAAGCATCACTCAGGATTGCCCAGTTACAAACGTGTGCACGTTTATATTAAATTGCCCAATATTAATTCGAAACAGATAGAATATTTGCATTTCTAAGACTGTCACGTGACGTCGTTGTGAACCTGTAAATTGTGTTGAATAGCTGAAACAGAACATGCTTCACTAACATAAAACAAGTCGCGTAAGGCAAAAATACAACACTTAGTCAAGCTGTCGAACTCACAGAATGAAACTGAACGCAATGCCATTTTTCAGCAAGACCGTATACTCGTAGCATCGTCAGTCCACCGCTCATGGCAAAGGCAGTGAAATTGATAAGAAGAGCGGGGTAGTAGTTGCGCTAAGAAGGATAGCACGCTTTTCTGTACCTCTCTTCGTTTTAACTTTCTGAGCGTGTTTTTAATCCAAACATATCATATCTATATGTTTTTGGAATCAGGAACCGACAAGGAATAAGATGAAAGTGTTTTTAAATTGATTTGGACAATTTAATTTTGATAAATTGTTTTATATATTTAATTTTCAGAGCTTGTTTTTAATCCGAATATAACATATTTATATGTTTTTGGAATCAGCAAATGATGTAGAATAAGATAAACGTAAATTTGGATCGTTTTATAAATTTTTATTTTTTTACTTGACCAAAATTGCAACCAATTTGGTTGAAAAATGAGGGCGTGACAGTGCCGCCTGAACTTTCACGAAAAGCCCGATATGACGTCATCAAAGACATTTATCAAAAAAAATGAAAAAAACGTTCGGGGATAATAATAATAATAATAATAATAAATAACTTTTCTATAGCGCGAGTCCCATCAATTGGCTCCAGGCGCTTTACAAATTCATTATAGAATAAACTAGCACAAATCAACAAGCATACAAAGCATACATTTAACTGAGACATAACACCAAGAACCCAAGCACTAAGCAAAACTTAGCGTACAATGTTAAAAGTACACACACACACACACACACACACACACACACACACACACACACACACACACGCACGCACGCACGCGCACACACAAAGATACCATTGACAAAGAGACCATAAAGCACATGCAGGGTAGAGAGTTCCAAAACAGAATAGGGTTGTGGAGAGTCTACTCAGGCTAAGCAAAGGCTTTACGAAACAGGTATGTTTTGAGTTGGGTTTTGAAGGAGGAAAGGCTGCTGGAATCACGGATAGAACTTGGAAGCGAGTTCCAGACGGTCGGAATCTGGTACCTAAAGGTTCTTTCACCAAAGGTCTTGGTCCTGGTTTTGGGGATGCGAAGGAGTTTTTTCAGAGGAGGATCTGAGAGAACGGGATGGCTCGTAGATACTGAGGGAATGGGACAAATAGGGGGGAAGTGATTTCTCAAAACAGCGGTACCCTAACAGAGCGAGCTTGTACTCGATTCTATACTTCATAGGAAGCCAGTGAAGGGTGGTAAGTAGGGGAGTGACATGGTCTTTCTTAGACTTCTGCAGAATGAGCCTTGCAGCACTGTTCTGGACTCTCTGTAAGCGATCAAGTTCTTCAGTGGGGAGGCCGGCAAGCAATGAGTTGCAGTAGTCAAGTCGACTCAGGATCAGAGAGGAGACAAGTTGAACAGTGGCTTGGAGTGTCAGGAATGATCTGACAGAGGAAATCTTGCGCAACTCAAAAAAGGCACATTTACAAACAAAACTAATGTGTTTTTGCATTGTCAGAGCAGAGTCCAGGTACACGCCTAGGTCCTTAACAGCGGTTTGGGAAACAATCTGAGTGTCGCCTATTGTCAGGGAAGTACAGTCAATCTGATTTAAAGCATGCCTTGAGCCTGACAGCATCACCTCAGTTTTTGAGTCATTCAGCTTGAGTTTATTGTCTATCATCCAGTCTTTAACTGACTCAATGCAGCGCTCAGTGTTTTTAATCACTTTTGGAAAATCACTGGGGGGAGCAGAATCCTCTATTTGGGTGTCGTCGGCATACTTGTGGTGTTCGCAGCCATACCCAGGAACTCTCATGTCAAATTTCATAAAGATCGGTCCAGTAGTTTAGTCTGAATCGCTCTACACACACACACACAGACAGACAGACACACACACGCACATACACCACGACCCTCGTTTCGATTCCCCCTCGATGTTAAAATATTTAGTCAAAACTTGACTAAATATAAAAAGAAGAAACAAGTCGCGTAAGGCGAAAATACAATATTTAGTCAAGTAGCTATCGAACTCACAGAATGAAACTGAACGCAATGCCATTTTTCAGCAAGACCGTATACTCGTAGCATCGTCAGTCCACCGCTCATGGTAAAGGCAGTGAAATTGACAAGAAGAGCGGGGTAGTAGTTGCGCTAAGAAGGATAGCACGCTTTTCTTTACCTCTCTTTATTTTAACTTTCTGAGCGTGTTTTTAATCCAAACATATCATATCTATATGTTTTTGGAATCAGGAACCGACAAGGAATAAGATGAAAGTGTTTTTAAATTGATTTCGAAAATAAAATTTTGATAATAATTTTTATATATTTAATTTTCAGAGCTTGTTTTTAATCCGAATATAACATATTTATATGTTTTTAGAATCAGCAAATGCAGGAAAATAAGATAAACGTAAATTTGGATCGTTTTATACATTTTTTATTTTTTTTTTACAATTTTCAGATTTTTAATGACTAAAGTCATTATTTAATTTTTAAGCCACCAAGCTGAAATGCAATACCGAAGTCCGGGCTTCGTCAAAGATTACTTGACCAAAATTTCAACCAATTTGGTTGAAAAATGAGGGCGTGACAGTGCCGCCTGAACTTTCACGAAAAGCCGGATATGACGTCATCGAAGACATTTATAAAAAAAACGAAAAAAAAGTTCGGGGATTTCATACCCAGGAACTCTCATGTCAAATTTCATAAAGATCGGTCCAGTAGTTTAGTCTGAATCGCTCTACACACACACACACACACACACAGACACACACACGCACATACACCACGACCCTCGTTTCGATTCCCCCTCGATGTTAAAATATTTAGTCAAAACTTGACTAAATATAAGAAAAGGTAGACTGCTAAGTTATTAATTTTATGACACAATACTGCAGTACAATCACAGTCTCTGGAGGAAACAGAAACACACTCGAAGCTAAATTCATTGTCTGTATCATAGGTAATTGTCTGTAAGTCCACTTTAAAACCATTTGGGTCGTAGTACCTGTGATTGTAATGTTCTTTTTGGGGGGCCATAAACTAAACCTTCCAATAACTTACCATTTGTGTTTTTAGATGTACAATTAAAGACCGACAAATTCGACTCTGACCTGGCTAGCACTTTTTTGAAGGAACCGTGGAGTTATACGTAATCAGCGTGCTTTTTACATTTAGTCAAGTTTTGACTAAATGTTTTAACGTAGAGGGGGGAATCGAGACGAGGGTCGTGGTGTATGTGTGTTTGTCTGTCTGTCTGTGTGTGTGTGTAGAGCGATTCAGACTAAACTACTGGACCGATCTTTATGAACTTTGACATGAGAGTTCCTAGGTATGATATCCCCCGACCTTTTTTTTCCATTTTTTGGATAAATGTCTTTGATGACGTCATATCCGGCTTTTCGTGAAAGTTGAGGCGGCACTGTCACGCCCTCATTTTTCAACCAAATTGGTTGACATTTTGGTCAAGTAATCTTCGACAAAGCCCGGACTTCGGTATTGCATTTCAGCTTGGTGGCTTAAAAATTAATTAATGACTTTGGTCATTAAAAATCTGAAATTTGTAAAAAAACTAAAAATGTATAAAACGATCCAAATTTACCTTCATCTTTTTCTCCATCATTTGCTGATTCCAGAAACATATAAATATGTTATATTTGGATTAAAACCAAGCTCTGAAAATTAAATATATAAAAATTATTATCAAAATTAAATTTTCGAAATCAATTTAAGAATAGTTTCATCTTATTCCTTGTCGGTTCTTGATTCCAAAAACATATAGATATGATATGTTTGGATTAAAAACACGCTCAGAAAGTTAAAACGAAGAGAGGTACAGACATGCGTGCTATCCTTCTCAGCGCAACTACAACCCCGCTCTTCTTGTCAATTTCACTGCCTTTGCCGTGAGCGGTGGACTGACGATGCTACGAGTATACGGTCTTGCTGCGTTGCATTGCGTTCAGTTTCATTCTGTGAGTTCGACAGCTACTTGACTAAATGTTGTATTTTCGCCTTGCGCGACTTGTTTACATTTTGTCAAGTTTTGACTACATAGAGGGGGAATCGAGACGAGGGTCGTGGTGTATTGTGTGCGTGTGTGTGTGTGTAGAGCGATTAAGACCAAACTACTGGACCGATCTTTATGAAATTTGACATGAGAGTTTCTGGGAATGATATCCCCGGATGATTTTTGTTTCTTTTCGATAAATACCTTTGATGACGTCATATCCGGTTTTTTGTAAAAGTTGAGGCGGCACTGTCACACCCTCATTTTTCAATCAAATTGATTGAAATTATGGCCAAGCAATCTTCGACGAAGGCCGGACTTCGGTATTGCATTTCAGCTTGCTGGCTGAAACATTAATTAATGACTTTGGTCATTAAAAATCTGTAAATTGTAAAAAAAACTTGTTTTTATATAAAACGATCCAAATTTACGTTCATCTTATTTTTCATCATTTTCTGATTCCAAAAACATATAAATATGTTATATTTGGATTAAAAACAAGCTCTGAACATTAACAATAAAAAAATTATGATCAAAATCAAATTTGCGAAATCAATTTAAAAATACTTTCATCTTATTCCTTGTCGGTTCCTGATTCCAAAAACATATAGATATGATATGTTTGGATTAAAAACACGCTCAGAAAGTTAAAACGAAGAGAGGTACAGAAAAGCGTGCTATCCTTCTTAGCGCAACTACTACCCCGCTCTTCTTGTCAATTTCACTGCCTTTGCCATGAGCGGTGGTCTGACGATGCTACGAGTATACGGTCTTGCTGAAAAATGGCATTGCGTTCAGTTTCATTCTGTGAGTTCGACAGCTACTTGACTAAATATTGTATTTTTGCCTTACGCGACTTGTTTTGGTCTGTCCTTGGATTAAAAAAAAACCCACGTATTTATATAATAACAATGTAAACGTCTTGTTGAGACCAGTTATGTTCAATAGCATGACTTTTTGTGTTCGTCTGTTTGTAATGTTCCTGTGTTTCCGTTTCAGGCTACGAAAACACCTTCGAGCAGCTCCAATTCATGTATCGATGCCCGAACAACCACTACATTGCGGGCATATATAGTTATTTCAGCAGGTATAGAAAGGACAGACGGTGGACGTACAAGTGTTGCATTATCCCAGGTAATCCCGGTACTGTACGATTATAGACATTGTCTAGTCTACCAATTATCTTCACTCCCGGTACTGTACGATTATAGACATTGTCTAGTCTACCAATTAGCTTCAATCCCGATACTGTACGATTATAGACAGTGCCTAGTCTACCATATAGCTTCAATCCCAATAATGTACGATTATAGACAGTGCCTTGTCTACCAATTAGCTTCAATCCCGATACTGTACGATTATAGACAGTGCCTAGTCTACCAATTAGCTTCAATCCGGGTTCTTTTCGATTATAGACAGCAGTGCCTAGTCTACCAATTAGCTTCAATCCGGGTTCTTTTCGATTATAGACAGCAGTGCCTAGTCTACCAATGACGTTCGCGATCCCCCCCCCCCCCCCCCCCCCCCCCAACAGGCAGGCTCACTTCGACAACGAATACTTCACGTCATAATCATCTGGTTTTAAAGAAAAGTTGGGGCGGCAATGTGTCAAACTCATTGTTATGATCAAAAAGGTTGAAATGTTGGTCAAACAATCTTAGACCCAATCCAGGCTTTGAGATTGCATTTTAGCTTGGAAGTCTATTTAATAACTATTTAATTCATGCATTAACGCAATTCTGAAAACTCGTATTGAATAAGAAAATGTGGTTATAGATTTAAAAACAAAACAATAGCTGCACTATAATCAGCTGTGTCTTTTTCTTCAATCCAGAAATATAAAGATATGCCATGATTATTCTGTAAATTTCCTCAAAATTAAACAAGACTGGACCTATGTGAGTTTTCTTCGCGGAATCCACTGGGACCCTTCTTAGTCTTTGATTTTCGGTTTGCGAAGTCTGACTGGTATTGATAATCACTTATCCCGATTGTTCATCTTTTACTGTTAGTTTCAGGCTGAGACTTGATCGCTTTATTGTATTGTTTATGTATTTTTATTGCGAATATGCGTGTGTACCGGTTAGCTTCAATCCCGGTACTTCAAGATTATAGACAGTGTCTAGTCTACCAGTTAGCTTCAATCCCGGTACTGCACGACTATAGACAGTGTCTAGTTAACCAGTTAGCTTCAATCTCGGTGTTACGAAGGGTTTTTACTGAAAGTGTCTGTGTGTAAATAACTATCCTATCAGAAATGCATGTCCTAACTCTGTTTACTAAGTCACTCCATTTCACACACACACAGCACTCAAACTAGGCACAAAGACATAAACAAGTTATTGCCCGTTGCCCTCATACCTATATTTCATTCATACAAAATACATGTATGGCAATTCACACACAATCAACATTCACTTAAATTCACTGAGATATAATAATAAGTTGAGTAGTTATGTGGAGGAATATCTCTTCCTCGATGACGTCGTCACTTGTTACTCACAGCTCACTTGTTACCTCCCGCGGGTTAGGGGGAGTCCCATATTGGTTGGGACTAGAAAGAATTTACCCGATGCTATCCAGCATGTCGTAAGAGGCGACTAACGGTTCTGTTTCTTCTCTTCTTTTGTCTTATTTCTGCCTTACCAGTCCTTTCACCTATATTTCCTTCCAAGAAAACTCTCCCTACTATTCCCTGCAGTTTTCCAATTCTTTTCTTGTTGTCTTATTTCTACCTGACTGGATCCATCACCTTTATTTCACTTACCAAAAGTCTTCTTTTCCACATCCTTATTTCTCTGCACCCCGCATGTCGTATGAGGCGACTAACGGATTCTGTTTCTCCTTTTACCCTTGTTGAGTGGTTCTTGTATAGAATATAGTCAATGTTTGTAAAGATTTTAGTCAAGCAGTATGTAAGAAATGTTTAGTCCTTTGTACTGGAAACTTGCATTCTCCCAGTAAGGTCATATATTGTACTACGTTGCAAGCCCCTGGAGCAATTTTTTGATTAGTGCTTTTGTGAACAAGAAACACTTAACAAGTGGCTCTATCCCATCTCCCCCCCCCCCTTTCCCCTATCCCATCTCCCCCCTTTCCCTCGTCGCGATATAACCTTCGTGGTTGAAAACGACGTTAAACACCAAATAAAGAAAGAAAGCCCACGTGTTACTCACAGTTCACTTGTTACTCACAATTTACTTGTTACGCACAATTCACTTGTTACGCACAATTCACTTGTTACGCACAATTCACTTGTTACGCACAATTCACTTGTTACGCACAATTCACTTATTACGCACAATTCAGTGGTTACTCACAGTTCAGTGGTTACTCACAGTTCAGCGGGTTCATTTACTTGATCCACATCACACTCATGAAAGATTACGACCATGGTGATATGGGGTGGGATTCCACCGGATCCAAGAATTCCTGCGCTGCGTTACAACCTTGTGCCGTTGCATTTGACGATCTTCTACGCCGTGGCGACAAGGAGGGGATGCTCATCTTCTTCCTTCTTTCCCGCAGTAGAGGACACCCTCGCTCCCACCGGGGTGCTGTGTAAAAAGTTTATGCTATCATAAGTCTCAACCACTCAGTTTTTAGTCAAACTTCTACACAAAATATTAATTCCACTCTTACTCAATAATATCACATTCATCCGTCAACTAGCCTATGCTATTATATTATCATTTCAGCTCATTTACAAAATACTCCATTACAAAGGAAAATACAAACATTCCTTTCCAAAATGGCTGACAACAGCTCACACATCTCCCAATCCAATTCACAACATTATTCTCAAAGTCATTTCACAAGTCAAGATTACTGAACAAATATAATTCAATAAATGCCTGTATATTCACAGCATTGAATCAAACATGATTCATCCAAGCATGCGTCACATAACAATCGACCTCAATGCTACTTGTGAAACATTCTATAAAAATGTAGAGACACGGGCAGACACACCTGTCTCCCGTGAAAGTTAACAATGTTCTGCTCGATACAACAAACATGGCTACTTCTAGTTCCTCCAATTTCGTAATCTCCTCTCCCATTGGTCAATCCTAAACGAGGTAACCAATGAAAATATAGTTTACAATAATCAGACCATACTATTCAATCAGGTGATACTATGCGAATTGAAAGTATGGTAAGCTAATCTGCACACATTTAATACAATTGCTAAAAAATGTTAAACATTAATTTAGACTAAACTATGTACAAATCCATTTGTCACACCCGGTACTGCACGACTATAGACAATGTCTAGTCTACCATTTAGCTTCAATCCCAGTACTGTACGATTATAGACAGTGTCTAGTCTACCAATTAGCTTCAATCCCGGTACTGTACCATTATAGACAGTGTCCAGTCTACCAATTAGCTTCAATCCCAGTACTGTACGATTATAGACAGTGTCTAGTTTACCAATTAGGTTTAATCCTAATAATCCCCGGTTATAGACAGTGTCTAGTCTACCAATTAGCTTCAATCCCGGTACTGCACGATTATAGACAGTGTCTAGTCAACCAAATTGCTTCAATCCCGGTACTGTACGAATATAGACAGTACCTAGTCTACTAATTAGCTTTAATCCCGGCACTGCACGATTATAGACAGTGTCTAGTCTACCAATTAGCTTCAATCCCGGTCCTGTACGATTATAGACAGTGTCTGGTCTACCATTCTTTCTTTTTCTTTATTTGGTGTTTTACGTCGTTTTCAACCACGAAGGTTATATCGCGACGGAGGAAGGGGGGGGGGGGGATGGGATAGAGCCACTTGTCAATTGTTTCTTGTTCACAAAAGCACTAATCAAAACATTTGCTCCATGGGCTTGCAACGTAGTACAACATATATTACCTTACTGGGAGAATGCAAGTTTCCAGTACAAAGGACTTAACATTTCTTACATACTGCTTGACTAAAACCGAATATGCGTGAAGATTCAAAGTTCTAGCTTCACAAGTGTCTGAGAAAAAAATGCCGTTTTTTACAGGCAGGAGAACCAGTCGTGACCTTGAATTTTGTTGAGGATCGACTTGATCTTCTCCACGTCGAAGAATAATTGATCGATTGCGTTGTATGAAGTTTCAAGGTTCTAACTTTAGAAATAAAGCAGAAATGGATAACAGTCTGTTTTTTAACCCATGAGCGACACGGCTGTGACCTTGAGATTTGACAAGGGTCAACCAGACTTTCACCGTGTCAAAACGTTATCAAGCCCTGAATGTGTGTAAAGGTTCAAGTTTCTAGCTTACCACAAAGCTGTGAAAAGGATTATTGTCTGTTTGTTTGTTTTTTACCCGTACGAGACCCTGCTGTGACCTTCACATTTGACAAGGATCTTTCTGAACTTCTTTGTGTCGGAGAATCATTGAGCTACGGCGTTTATGATGTTCGAAGGCTCTCCCTTTCAAAACAACGGAAAAAAGTGTTAATTAAAAATAAATTTATTGGCCCATACGTGACCTTGAGATTAGACAAAGGTCAAACCAGACTTCCACCGTGTATGGAGGCTATTAAGCCCAAAGGTGTGTGAACTTTAGGGTTCTTGCTTTGAATAATTCTGAGAAAAAGGTTAATGTCCGTGGGTTTTTTTTACCAACACGAGACCTTGCTATGACCTTCAAATTTCTCAAAGATCAACCTGAAAGTTTCCTTGTCGAATGATGATTAAGCAAAAGCGTTGGTTAAAGTTTCAAGGTTCTAGCTTCAAAAATCTCTGAAAAAATATTTTTCTTCCGTTTTTTTTTTATCTCCATTGTGACCCAGCCGTGACCTTGAAATTGGACAAGGGTCAACAAGACTTGTACCATGCATGGGAGCGATTTAGCCCCACATGTATGTGAAGTTTCAAGGTTTTAACTTAAAAAAGTCTGAGAAAATAATATATTTTCTTTTTTGAGAATGTGTTGCACGCAAGACATCACGACAAACGCTCGTGTTTTTATTTTGTTGCTTTAAGGTCGACTTGCGTACCCGCTCTTTCGCTAATCTCAATTAAAATTCATCTTGGAAGTTCGGTTTTATTACGCTTATAATTAAGAAGATTAAACTAAGACAACAAATAGTTAGTTTTCCCATTAAACTCGATAAGGTACTGACATTTTATGTTGAACGCAAGATAGTGTCGCACGCAAGATCTCAAAAGATGTTGACGACATAATTTCAACACTTGGTAGCGCATTCGTGGTTCGTGATTTCTTCACAAATTTTGAACACAGAATGTATCACGTGGATCCCTAGATGAAGTAGATCCTTGTACATGTAAGTTTTGTTTTTAAAATAAAATAACCGTTAAATACCGAACATTATGTCGCACGCAAGATATGAGGACATTTTCAGGTCGTTTTCAAAAATGCTGTTCAAAAGTTCTGCAGTCTTTGCTGGATTACTTGAAAGACAGCAGTTTGATACACCGTTATCGCTTGACGTGTCGACATCAATTCCAGAGTTTTTGAAAAAGAAATTTAGTAAATATCTGCGATTGAAAAATACATGCCGTGATTATCGAAAAAAAAAAATTTCTCGAGATTTAGATTTGACGTTTGATCTCGTCTGTTAAGCGATGTGTCAGGCATTCAATGAAACTAAATGCAAGGCATTTGTGCTTCTTGTTATTTTTCTATGGCATATTCAAAACACGAGGTATCACGATGTCCGTTTTCAGATGGCCGGTTTTGGCGTTATTTTTGACTTTAAACAAAGATAACTTCAAAACCGTTCAAGTCAGACACACGCAATTATGTCCACTATATCTTCGCACATGCATCCACACACACACCAATTTTCAGCAGACACGCGTTTTTAGAAACATTTTTATTGTAAAACAAAAGCCGTCTTCTGTTCTGTGAGCACCTTTTGGCACTTAGTCATATGCGTGTGCACCTGCGCATGTGAACGTTTCTTTGTGTGTGTGTGTGTGTGTGTGTGTGTGTGTGTGTGTGTGTGTGTGTATGTGTGTGTGTGTGTGTGTGTGTGTGTGTGTGTCTGTGTGTGTGTGTATGTGTGTGTGTGTGTGTGTGTGTATGTGTGTGTGTGTGTGTGTATGTGTGTGTGTGTGTGTGTGTGTGTGTGTGTGTGTGTGTGTGTGTGTTTGTGTGTTTCGTTTTGTGTGCAGGGACCAAACTGGACAGGTGCTACGAGACGTTATTTCTAAATGAGTATGAACACGAAATGAAGTACTCAGTTCCAACTGGGAAGGTGATGACAGGATGGGGCGGAACGTTCAGCTTTCCTGTACGGTATGTTATCAACAAGCTCATCATGGTCTCCGTCCACACCCTCTGGCGACCGCTTGCTTCCCTTTACATAATGAACCACGCACTCTTGTGACCTTTTGCTTTTCTCTACATTATTAACCACTTACACTTGTGACCTCTTGCTTCCCTTTACATAATGAACCAAGCACTCATGGGACCGCTTGCTTCTTTTACATAATGCACCACGCACTCTTGCGATATCTTGCTTCCCTTTAGATAATGAACCACGCTCTCTTGTGACCTTTTGCTTTTCTCTACATTATTAACCACTTACTCTTGTGACCGCTTGCTTCCCTTTAGGCCTACATAATGCACCACGCACTCTTGCGATAGCTTGCTTCCCTTTACATAATGAACCAAGCACTCTTCTGACCGCTTGCTTTCCTCTACACAAATTAACCAGGCACTAGACCGGCACGGTGGCCCAGTGGTAAGGCGTCCGCCCCGTGATCGGGAGGTCGTGGGTTCGAACCCCGGCCGTGTCATACCTAAGACTTTAAAATTGGCAATCTAGTGGCTGCTCCGCCTGGCGTCTGGCATTATGGGGTTAGTGCTAGGACTGGTTGGTCCGGTGTCAGAATAATGTGACTGGGTGAGACATGAAGCCTCTGCTGCGACTTCTGTCTTGTGTGTGGCGCACGTTATATTTCAAAGCAGCACCGCCCTGACATGGCCCTTCGTGGTCGGCTGGGCGTTAAAGGCAGAGTAAGCCTCCCGTAAACCATCACAGATACGGTCAGGCTTTTACACACAGTACAAACACCCTTTCATTTAAACACTCACCAATTGAGAACATCCTAGGTGCCCTCCGTAAAGAGCGAACAATTTTCAAAGAATTTATTTTTGCGTGGTTTATCTTACCCCTGAGCCATCGTGAACCCGTGTGATCCAGTTTTCCCCCTTTTCACAATGCAGTCGTCATAGTTAGTCATTTGAATGCGACTCGACGTAAGCTTATCTACAATAGCACGTTTTTATGCACGAAACAACGGCTGTGGTTCACAAGAACTCTAGCGATGGCTTTTGACTGTTGAGAGGAACGGCGATTTGCACTGATAAACCGGGCCGTCGTCTGCTACGACCCTTGCGTGACCCTGCTTCCGGGCTTTTCTTTTTTTAAACTTTCACAACTTCGAATTGTTCTGATCTTGTCTTGATGAAAAACGAATTCTTTTATGATTAAAGAATGTTTGTGTAACAAGCTGTCAATTTATTATTTAGATTTTAAAAGTTAGGTCTAGCGCAAAAACGAGGCGCCATTGTTCTTCAGGGCCAAGTCCACGAAAATAAATTCTTGGAAAATGTCTCACGCTCGACAGAAAGCAGCCAGGATGTTCCCGTTCGGTGAGCGTTCAAATGGAAGTATGCTTGTACTCGGGGAGCTCTGTGATGGTTTACGTGAGGCTTACTTTGCCTTTAAGCAAACAAACAAACAAACAAACAAACAAACCAGGCACTCTTGCGATCGCTTGCTTCTCTCTACTTAATGAACCACGTGCTCTTGCGACTGCTTGCTTCCCTTTACATAATGAACCACGCGCTTTTTGCGATCGCTTGCTTCCCTTTAAATAATGAACTACGCACTCTTGCAACTGCTTGCTTGTTTTTATATTTAGTCAAGTTTTGACTAAATATTTTAACATCGAGGGGGAATCGAAACGAGGGTCGTGGTGTATGTGCGTGTGTGTGTGTGTGTGTGTGTGTGTGTGTGTGTGTGTGTGTGTGTGTGTGTGTGTGTGTGTGTGTGTGTGTGTGTAGAGCGATTCAGACTAAACTACTGGACCGATCTTTATGAAATTTGACATGAGAGTTCCTGGGTATGAAATCCCCGAACGTTTTTTTCATTATTTGATAAATGTCTTTGATGACGTCATATCCGGCTTTTCGTGAAAGTTGAGGCGGCACTGTCACGCCCTCATTTTTCAACCAAATTGGTTGAAATTTTGGTCAAGTAATCTTCGACAAAGCCCGGACTTCGGTATTGCATTTCAGCTTGGTGGCTTAAAAATTAATTAATGACTTTGGTCATTAAAAATCGGAAAATTGTAAAAAAAAATAAAAATTTATAAAACGATCCAAATTTACGTTTATCTTATTCTCCATCAATTGCTGATTCCAAAAACATATAAATATGTTATATTCGGATTAAAAACAAGCTCTAAAAATTAAATATATAAAAATTATTATTGAAATTAAATTGTCGAAATCAATTTAAAAACACTTTCATCTTATTCCTTGTCGGTTCCTGATTCCAAAAACATATAGTTATGATATGTTTGGATTGAAAACACGCTCAGAAAGTTAAAACAAAGAGAGGTACAGAAAAGCGTGCTATCCTTCTTAGCGCAACTACTACCCCGCTCTTCTTGTCAATTTCACTGCCTTTGCCATGAGCGGTGGACTGACGATGCTACGAGTATACGGTCTTGCTGAAAAATGGCATTGCGTTCAGTTTCATTCTGTGAGTTCGACAGCTACTTGACTAAATATTGTATTTTCGCCTTACGCGACATGTTACATAATGAACCCAGCACATGTCCTTTTGCCACCAAAGAAGCTTTTTATATATTTTTCAGGATAGGGGAATTCTTTCTTTTAAAATAACGTCTGATCGTTTCGTTAATTAGTCAGTGCGTTAGATGATAGTGTCATGACTCTGTCGGTCACACTAAATGTCAGTGCTACTTGATTTTGCATGCCAACAAATAAAGGTAACGGGACAATAATCACAGCCTTCAAAATGAGTCAACTTAGACAGACAGGGCTTTCGTTTGATCATGTCACGCCAGTACGTACTGACAAGTTATTATTATTATAATATTTGTTGTTGTTGTTGTTGTTGTTGTTGTTGTTGTTATTGTCCGTGGTGCATATATATTTGACTTCCTTGTTGCAGTGACCGCCGCTATAAAGTGGAAGTGTGCGTAATGGTTCGAGTCTGATGACTCAACGATAGCCTCTCGAGGAGCACACAGATTGGAGGAACGGAGCTCATCCTTATTTACTTTAGCTTATGTACATAAAAAGCAGACACGCCAGTAACCCGGTTAGGTAATTGTTTTGATCAATAATTCGGCACATCAAATGTCTTACGCGGTAAGAAAGCTACATTAAAATACTTAACCTTACTCATATTTAATCAGAATTATTCTTTGTAAATATCACACGGTGAAAATTGGTGTTTTGCATTCGGATCGCGCATCTCTGATTTATGTGCCCCATGATCACGGGGCTTGATACTGACCGGCAAGGTGAGCCAGGTGAGTGATGATTCAAGGCTCTGGGAAGTGATTCCTTTTTCTGATGACTCAACGATAGCCTCTCGATGAGCACACAGATTGGAGGAACAGAGCTCATCCTTATGTATTTATCCATGCGCTATCGAGGATTAAGGCTGTTGCTGGCTCGTTATTTGTTTGGTTGCTGGGTGTTTATCGAAAAATAACTAGCCCTACAAGTTTACAGATGTAAAGAAGCAGAGGGGGAAATAAATGAAAATACTTTACCTTACTCATATTTAATCAGAATTATTCTTTGTAAATATCACACGGTGAAAATTAGGATTTTAGAGTTAAAAGTGATTTAAGGTTTAACGATAATTGTAAACATCATATATTGAATTTAGTTAATAGTAGTATGTTATATAGCGAGATTGAGGAATATATTTGGCAGATAGTTGGTCAGTGGGTAAGCGAAAGCTAGGTTCCTACGACCAGTTAATAATGTAGATACGAATTAACGCCAATAACGCCAAAGTTTGTTTAACGTCAGAGTTACCTATTCTTGGCCAAACCCGGCGACTTTGCACACATCAACGCGGGTTTAGAACGATCGGTATTGAAATTTAGTGTCAGAGACAGACTTGCCAAAGTTTGCTTATGATAAGGAGTTGATAGGAATGATATGTCCAGAACCGGTTTATCGTGATATTGTCCAGCACATGTTTGACCATGACTTGGCGATTTCACAGTTGTCTTTGGCATAAATTAGAATATCATAGGAATAATCACCTAGCTGACGTAGAATAGCCAATGGAAGGGGAGAATAATGAAAGACAGAAAAGGATATATAGGATTGAAATTAGAAGAATCGCTCTTTCGACCTCTGGCCAAGAAGAAGATAGACGTCTGTTCGTATCCAGTCAACTACTGCTCTGACGGTATGGCAACATTGATTCTAATAGGATTAGGAATAGGATGTATATTTTGTATTATGTTGTGATTATTCTTGAAGTAAATTCTTAAACAGTTTTCCAGTTTTGTGTGCGGTATGCCTCAAGCTTCTCTCTCGTCTAAAGGTTTTAATCGTGAATATCATTCTTTCTTGTCTATCACTGCGTGATATCTGTGCGCTCAACTATGTGTGTATTCGTGGTGCAACCGCACGTTTGTTTGTAAGTACAATACAATACAATACAATACAATACAATAACTTTATTAATCTCTAAAAGAGAAATTACATTGCTGAGCGTTTGTGTCCGTAATAATAACATACATAACACATTCAAAATAAACATTTGTTCTTTGTCCTGAGAAAATATAGCACATTGGTTATCACATAAGAAAGTATATTAAAAATAAATTAACATGCATTCACCATCAACAATGCACAAAAGAAAGTTGTTCGTTAATCATTGTACGCATGTGTGTACTTCCACTGTTATACGTTCTATGTATTTCTAGTGGTAAATCACCAGGGTTTGCACACCCAGCAACCCATGGCAACCAAACATAGCAACCACACGTGGCAACCAAGCACCACACTTTCATGTCTTAACAACACGTTCACTCAAACACACTAAGACAAATAACTGTAACTTACAGAGAATTGTAGTGTAGCTAAAGAAACATCTTGGAAACGTGGAAACATTATTAAGAGGCAGCGAGCAACATTCATTTCGCATAAATACATTGATTTTCGAGTCGGTCCAATCCTTTATTACTGAATCTGGTCGACTAACTTGAAGGATTAGCCCACGTACTGGTATTGTGTATGTTTGTGTGCAGGAGAACGTAAACCCGCCTCTCAGTGTTGTTGCATCAATTACATATAACATAAGTAATAATCATCATTGGGTTTTTGTTTTTGTTTTGCTGTTGTCGATTTCGTGTGTGTTTTTTGTTTTTGTTTTTGTTTTTTCTTCTTCTTTCTTCCATACATTCGTAACGATTTATGCAGCCCTCTCCATGAACATGTACATTTATCTGAACTTACTTAATGCGTGATTGTCTCAGCATCGATGTTCTCGTCCCACGCGCTTCATTCCTAGTCTCACTTTTTTTCCTCCCTGTCAGTAGATCCTCCTGTTTTGATTAAGTTCCCCATACCACCCTCCTACATTTTGTTCTTCTGGTTAATAATTGTGTTGTTCACCATCATGAAAACTTGTGTAACTTAGCATTGTTATGGTCACGTCAAATAAGCATTTGCTTGAGTTCGTGTCCTGGCTGCATTTTTGTCAATTGTTTCATGTCATGT
This sequence comes from Littorina saxatilis, assembly GCF_037325665.1. Lineage (NCBI taxonomy): Eukaryota > Metazoa > Mollusca > Gastropoda > Littorinimorpha > Littorinidae > Littorina > Littorina saxatilis. The sequence goes on from NC_090252.1 coordinate 51,061,476, forward strand.
ATTTTGAATAAAATTGTGTTTAAACCAAAGAAACATCTTCAGGCACCATGACAACACTACACACCCAGAGCATTATAACACAACATTTCCAGAGTAGCAACCCGCGAAACCACCCGTGCGATATAAACATCATATTTCATACTCACTTGTTTTACAATATGAGCTCATTCATATTTGCTATAAATAAAACATTAGATTACTCATACTTCTTTTTCTTGCAGAAATATCAGCTTTCTTATTTTGCATTGTTTTTACATTTATCTAGTTTTGATTAAATGTTTTAAGATAGATCGGGAATAGAGACGAGGGTACGTGTGTGTGTACATGTGTGTGTGTGGGACAGCAATTCCAGAAAAAAACTACTGGACAGATCTTTATGAAAGTTTACATCAAAGTTCTCCCAGTTAATATCCCAGACTTGTTTTTTTTCCTTTTGGGATACATGTTTGTGATGATGTCATATCCGACTTCGAATTGATTGAAATTTTGGTAAAGCAATCTACGACGAAGCCCGGATTATGGGATTGCATTTCGACCTGGAAGCTTAACAATCAATTATTGAGTTTGGTCATTTGAAATCTGAAAATTGTATCTAAAATTAAAATTTGAGAAATCAATCCCAAAACGTTTTCTTCTTATCTCTTACCATTTCCAGATTCCAAATATATGTATACAATATTGTTTGCCAGCCCTTTAATAAACCGTGTCCAATGCATTGTTTGCCAGCCCTTTAATAAACCGTGTCCAATGCATTGTTTGCCAGCCCTTTAATACACCGTGTCCAATGCATTGTTTTCCAGCCCTTTAATAAACCGTGTCCAATGCATTGTTTGCCAGCCCTTTAATAAACCGTGTCCAATGCATTGTTTTCCAGCCCTTTAATAAACCGTGTCCAATGCATTGTTTTCCAGCCCTTTAATAAACCGTGTCTAATGCATTGTTTGCCAGCCCTTTAATAAACCGTGTCCAATGCATTGTTTTCCAGCCCTTTAATAAACCGTGTCCAATGCATTGTTTTCCAGCCCTTTAATGAACCGTGTCCAATGCATCGTTTTCCAGCCCTCTAACAAACTCGGCTGATCCAATGCAAACAAAAAGTACCGGTCAGTATGATATAAATAGAGAATACTACATGACTTGCTGTATCGTACCAGATTTACACGAGTTGTTTTTAAAAATATTGAACTGCGAGCGAAAGCGAGCTGTTCACTATTTGAAAAAGCAACGAGTGTAAATCTGGGACGACACAGCAAGCCATGTAGTATTCTATTTCTCCTACATACTGTACTTACGTGTATTTTACTGAAAATGTCCTGCAGTCCAGGCAGCTAAAATGAAGACGCTTGTTTTGGAACTTCGATCTCTTCTAAAGCATCGTGCAATCTATTACGTCAAAGCAAACAAACGTCACTCTAAAAGTGTGGCATGACGTGTTAGTTCTAAAAATTCATCGAGGGTAATTAGCGAGCGCAATTGTTTTGTTCTTCTATAATGACGTTTGTCTCGGTGACTTTGGCATCATAAGCAGTGGAAAAACAGGTCCCTGCCAGACTTGCTTGACATGACCTCATTTACATGATATACACACGTGTGGTTTGAACGATTATTATCTCACGAGTGTCTCTCTCACGTATGTGTGCCTTTATGATTTTAAGGACAACACAGCTTTTTTTTTGAAAATGTAATATTGCGAATTTTGTTTCTGTACATTATACTACCTGATTCTGGTCTGTTTGTTATGCATACTTTGTTCATATTAACCTGTATTTCTTTTTGTATATATTTGCATTTAAGACAGAAACATTGTTGAAAGGTGTATTGTGCCTTCATTAACAGGAGAAAATAAACACAATTCTTGTAATGTTTTGTAATTATCTACTCACGAGTGTAATTGGTTACTCCACTTTGAACAGGTTATGAGTGGCGACAAAAATAACATAATTTATTTATTAATTGATACAGCCTTAAGTAAATACGAAGAGAATAAAAGGGTCAAACAAGACAGACCAAAAAACTCGAGACATCAGAAAATCGTACATCAGACTGTACCGAACATGGCTGCTTATGAATAGAATGATGGTCACGTTTCCTGAATAGAAGTTATCCTCCTGGCAAGTGAACAATCAGGAGTTTCAGTCTCACTGGCTGCAATTTGGGGGTAAAATGAAAAATCTCACTGGCTGCAGTCTGGGGGTAAAAGAAGAAATCTCACTGGCTGCAATCTGGGGGTAAAAGGAGAAATCTCACTGGCTGCAATCTGGGGGTAAAAGGAGAAATCTCACTGGCTGCAATCTGGGGGTAAAATAAAAATTAGTATGTTGTTGTAAGTCATTAAGTATTTAAGATATAATATTTAAGAACGATGATGTTGTACCTTGAAAGGGAAAATACAATGAAAACCTAATACTCCAACGCTTATATCCTCTTTTCCTTATCCTTGTAAAATAACTTTTAAGCTTCGAAAATGATTGTATGTATACGTATCATATTTCTTATGTAACACCTTGTATATACTTTTACAAACGTTTTTATACAGTAGTTGGATGCATCCACGTTTCTTTGTTTTTTGTGAGTAACGAGAAGAACCTAACTGACTTTTGAATCATTTTATGTTCAACGATATTTTATTACGAGTGCAAGGTATGTTCAGTGAAATAGTGTCTGTGTATCTCACTAAAGGGTCGCAAGAGGGAACGGGGCCGGGGTATATACGTACCGGAAGTTAATGGGGACAGACAATTGTTACCATCAAGGCTTCTTTTTTATACAAAAGCTAGGTTGTGTACAGTTGGTGAGTGAAATTAACTTGATTAAGTTGTATTCATTACACATGTACATAATGATCCTGATCTCATGAACGTTTTTTTGTGTGGGATTTTCGTTGATGATCTCCTGAATTGTAAGAAAACCTGACCATTAATTTTGGAACTAATTTAAAACGCTATTTGATGTTGAAAATGAGCATTGATTTCTTAGAATTGAGATATTTAAAAGAATAAAATTATTGCTGCCTTCATAACTGATTGTACCATTTTAGCACAAAACGCAATGTATGAATGATAAAACAATACTTGCACAAACGAAGTGTAAACTATCAGCTACAAAATTACTTTCTTTCAAGCTATTTTTTTAAACATGCTTTCTGGTTTGTATGTTACAGTGGTTTGAACTTATCTATAAACCATTTGCAACAGCATACGCTGGGGTGACTGTTTTCCCACACGCTTGCAGCTAAAGAATACATCACTTAACACATCGTATAATTACCTTTTTATTTTATTTGAAAATAACTAAAGTGTAATCTTATGCATTTTAATTCCTTTGCTTCTTTCTTTTGTTTTGGTTTTTAAAATAAAACTGACGAGAAAAAAAAACAGACCGTATTTTTATTAACTGAACATAATTATGCTTAGTATGTATGCAGGTGATAGTTGGATGAATGAGGAGGGCTTCAGAGAGATTTTGAGAGAGAAAGAAAGAATGTGAGATAGAGGCAGGGGGGAGGGGAGAATGTGTGGGGAGGGGGGAGTCGGTGTTGTGGGGGCGTGATCAAGTGCACACAAAAGATAAATAGTCGGTCTTGTTGGTCTCTTTCTCCTTTTCATTTCGAGCATATATGCCTGTGGTGACATATTTTGCTCTGTTGTGCTGTGCCCAATGCTGTATTCCCTCAGTATATAAAGTAATCTGTCCACAGAAAAAAAGCAATATTTAATCAATGATATGATCGTCTGCGTTGCAGGTGTGAATTGTGATCCGCAAGTGAAGGGTTGGGGGGGGGGTAGAGGTTGATCATTGATGTGTGTGTGTGTGTGTGTGTGTGTGTGTGTGTGTGTGTGTGTGTGTGTGTGTGTGTGTGTGTGTGTGTGTGTGTGTGTGTGTTTGTGTTCGTGGATTGTGAGGGAGGGAGAGGGGGAGGGTGGGGTGGGAGGTGAATTGGTTTTCAGGTTTTGGTTTGGGTATGAAACGAGAAAAACAATACCCACACCACACAAAATCTTGGGGGCAAAAAACACTCGCAGTCGCATCTGTCCGCACAATATTGTATCCACCAGCAACAGGAAAGAAAGGTAACAATAGAAAAAGACTCATCTTTGCTTCCTGCTATTCATTGCCCCCGACTCGATCGTCGCACTATTATCCACAAATCTGTTGTGAGATGTCAACGCCGACTGTGCAAGCAAATCACCTCGTTTGAAATAAGACAATCCCATCGCTCGAATGCAAAACATAGGCACTCTCGTTTCAAAGACGTTTTCTGCCAGCTTCACACACCATTCTGTAGTCGGAACCTACAGAACTTCGCATCCTCAAACCTGACATACTTGTCTCAACAGTTTATAAACTCAAATCACAGAAAGTTGCTTTCACACGCCAGCAATAACTGCAACACCGTGCTTGGGCCCCAAAACATGTATTATGATAACATAACTCGCGTTTCAAAGCATAGCTCCCTGTGCTGATTTTGCACTTATTTTCGCACTACCAAAATGACAACAAAAACGATGTTTGGTGGTTTGTTGTTAGACCAGCTTTTTTGTCGGTCCTCGGGGGGCATATCGAATTTTGTTCCATACTTATTGACTGCGGCCTTCGGCGATATGACCCCCTCGGACCGACAAAAAAGCTTGTCTGTCAACAAGCCATCAAACATCTTATAATATTTTAAACTTAAATACGGTTTACAAAAACACAGTAAGGGCAGGTTGCATGCTAAATATTTTGATATTTTACGATTTTTCGTCTACTGATGATCTTTGTCAGTTTAATCCACTTTTCTCAGTGTCTGTTACTCCAACAGGACATTTGTTGGTGACTTTGGAGGTGTCCATGATTATGTATGTGACTTCGGGCTGTGTGTGTGTGTGTGTGTGTGTGTGTGTGTGTGTGTGTGTGTGTCTGTGTGTGTGTGCGTGTGTGTGTGTGCGTGTGTGTGTGTGTGTGTGTGTGTGTGTGTGTGTGTGTGCATGTGTGTGTGTGTGTGTGTTGATAATTTGTACAGTGTCATCTTCACTAAACTTCCTTGTCCATCTTTTTTTCTCATGAGCGTCTTGGCCAAAATGCAAACCAGTTTGTTCTTACACGCACTTTTTTTTGTCTTTGCTTGATTTTTGTTTGTTTTGTAAACCGTGTTTATGTTTAACATGTTTGTTTTGTAAACCGTGTTTATGTTTAACATGTTTGTTTTGTAAACCGTGTTTATGTTTAACCTGTTTGTTATTCTTTGAGGGGAGGGTGAAGGTTCACTATATATTTTGTTTGTTGTGTCTTACAAATACAAGGAGATAAAGATACAAAAACGCCAATTCAAATAAAAAAAATAAAAGTAGTGTTGCTGTTGTAGCAATAATCAGTATGCGAGAATACAAAAACAAATAGTGTCCAACGACTACAACGAATGTTTGTATTTCTAATAGGCCTCTTTCCGCGGCCTTGAGAGTTGACCTTCCACTTCCGCTTTCGGGCAAAGTGTCGTGGCGGGCGGTAAGAGATGGTCAACAAAACGTGTGCGTATGGACTGTGCAAAAGCGACTCAAGGCATTATGGCCGGCCGAAGATGGAAGGAGTCGCTTTCATTTATTTTCCTCAGCCAAGAAAGGATAAAGAGAAATGTAAACGGTGGGTGAGAGCGTGCGGCCGGCCAGCAGAAGGCGCCGGTTGTTTCACCGAGGATTCCGTGACGAAAGACACCTATATTTGTTCCAAACATTTTGTAGCGGGGAATGGACCAACGCCAATTCATCCTGATCCAGTACCAGCTCTGGCATCAGAAGTGGAAAAAATAGCATTTGAAAAGAAAAAAAAGCGGCCATGCCCTAAAGAACGACAGTATGCCAGAGCTTCTGGCAGCAAGAAACCGGCCAGATCAAACCCGTCTGCAGTGCTCACACCGACAGGTGAGGCTTTTATTTTTCTGTATTAATTTCATAACTGTTTACTAGCATGCTAGGTTAGTCCACATTTGCGAGTTAATGGCAGTTTATTTAGGGTATTTCATATTGCATGATGTTTATGGTTGTTCTTTGTTTTGTGTGTTTTCAGAATCTGTGGTGACTGGTAGGCCTACTGCCAGTGACATCGGTGTTTTTAGCAGCAAGAAGTCCAGATCTGAATCATCTGCAGTGCTTTCACCGACAGGTCAGGATTATATGGCATCTATTATTTGTCTGTGTTTGTTTGAAGGCCTGTATAAATTAGTATGCTCAAATGGGGCCGTCAAATAGTTAGTGATTTTCAAGAAAACCCATGATCAACACAGATTAGCCTAGGACTAACCTTTCCGAGGAGAAAAACAAAGTCAAACTGTCCTCTTTTTGGCTCACGTAAAAGTAGCCTATGCGATGCTAACTTTTGTCTGTCTGTGCGTGCGTGCGTGCGTGCGTATGTATGTATCATTGTATGTATGTATGTGTGTGTGTATGTCTGGTATTTTGAGCGGGCCGAGACTAGTTGGCAGTCGTGTCCCTGTAAGTAGGCTACATGCAGACAGATCTAGATCTAGTGTCGCACTTTCTTGCACAGTGTCACCTATGCTTACTGTGTGTGTGTGTATGTGTGACGGAGTGATTGAGTTTGTGTTACTGTTTGTCGATTTCTTACGTGAGCCTTGAAGGCTTCGCCTCTTGTTTTTTTTTACTGTGAACTGCCGCTGCGATTGTGCACTGTGGCAAGTCAGTGTCAGTTCGGTCAATAGGCCTAGTCATATTGCATGATATTCATAGTTGTTCTTTGTTTTGTGTGTGTTCAGAACCTGTGGTGACCAGTAATACCAGTGCCACTGCTGGACAAGGGGAGCAAGTAAGTGATGTCATGTCATACCAGGAACAGAATGTCACACCAACCAAGGAGCCCATCAACAGAGCAGCTCCAAGGACACCATTTCTCTTGCGACACGTGCTGCAACGGGAACCAAACCTCAAGAAGCAGCTGATGACAACAACAGGAACACAGACCGACCTGACATCTTCACCGAGATTTAGTGCAGGCGATGTTGTTTTTAATGAACTCAGCGATGACGATCTCATGGGCAGTCTCAAACAGCTGAAAAGGACCTTGTTCAAAGCTAGCGTGTTCAGGGATGACCAGACGTGTAAATTTTACACGGGTCTCACTGTGGTGGGGTTTGGAATTCTTCTTAACTTTGTCAGTAATGTTGCCTCCAGGATGACATACTGGAGGGGTGAAGAGACTGGCCCTGATGGCGTTGTCCCCAACCGCCGAGACCAGACGGGGACACAGAGACTTCTGACTTTAAAGGAAGAACTTCTTGTTGTCTTGGTGCGTCTTCGACGTGCACTAGAGGTAAACATGCTGAGTGACTTGATGGGTGTGTCCTCATCATTGGTAAGCAGGATTTTCATTACGTGGATTCATATGCTATCACGGGAACTTTGCTTTCTGATCAAATGGCCAACACGAGCACGTGTTCTTTCCAGACTGCCTCGAGCATTTAGATTTTTCCCCAAAACACGTGTGATTATTGATTGCACAGAGTTTCAGCTTCAGAAACCCTCACTACCTTCGGTGCAGAGAAAAACTTATTCCAGTTACAAACACAGGAATACCGCTAAGTGTCTTGTTGGCGTTACACCGCGTGGGGCATTTAGTTTTGTGTCTGATATATGGACAGGGTCCATATCTGACAGAAAAATTGTTGAGATGTCTGGTTTTCTGGAGATGCTAGAGGCTGGAGATGATGTAATGGCCGACAGGGGTTTTCTAATTAGGGACCTTGTCACGCTGCGTAAAGCCACCCTAAACATCCCACCCTTTGCTCATGGCAGACAAATGGCAAAATCAGCAGTGACAAAAACGCGTAGGATAGCTGCTGTTCGAATCCACGTAGAGCGGGCCATCGGCCGTCTTAAGCAGTTTCGGCTTCTTAGCGAGACCATTCCAGCACCCCTGAATCCTCTGGTCCACATGTGTGTCACTGTAGCTGCGGCTTTGTGTAATCTTGAGAAACCACTGTGTCGGTAAAATCAGAAGCGTTGTCTGGAAAGCACACTAGACTTTGATCATGCACCAGAACCAGTAGCCGTGACTCGTACCCAGACAAAATATACTGGAGCCCAGCCTTGAAATGTACTACATGTACAGTGAAACCTATGAACAGCACACCTACGAATAGCAACAATCCTGTGAATAACAACATGTCCATGTGGACAGATTTTTGCCCTGGTTTTCGGTCCAAGAGTCCCTGTGATGCAGTTGTAAAGTGCTTTATTGTGAACTATTTTTTGTGTTTAGGCAACAACAAAAAAATAGGTGTGGTTACGGTAACATAGCCAAAAAAAATAGGGTAGGAAGGTAGGCAATCACTTTTTTTTTAAAACTTTTTTTTCTAATGTGTACAAATTAAACCTACTTGACAGGGAAATAAGTGTGCGACTCGGGCGCTTTCGCTTTCATGGCGATTTCTGCACTCGTTTTCTTGTGTGTGTTTTTGTTGTTGTTGACAAATGTAATAAAAAGTTATAGGGTCGGCCCCTAAAAATAGGGTAGGTCGGGTTACCGTAACCACACCTATTTTTTTTTTAGGCCTTATATTAATTTATGCTTTCAGTTTTAACTTTAGTTTAGAGTACAGTGTATTGCGCTATATTAAATGGTGTATTATTAAATTCGGATCAGATTAAATACTGAAAAAATAATAAAACAAAAGCAAACTATCACTTGTTTGTTTTCTGTAAAATGTATTGCATACTCAGGTCAGGATTTCAGATGTACACATGCATAAACAAAATCTACGACTAAACACTCTTTCACTGCTTACGCTACACTACATAATTATACATTTATCGCTACAATGGAGTTTTCATGTTGTTTTTTTACCAAATCGCTCAAACAAACAAAAACAGCGAAATACATAGTAAAATTAGTGTGATGCTGTTGTGCAGCTCACAGGGAGCTTTATTTACTTTCTGCTGCAGAGACTGAATAAAGCACAACCAGCAGTGTGCTCAACAATCAAGTCTATAATTATAGTGAATCTGAATGCAAACACCGCTCAAAAAGAACAATAATCAATTCATTTTCTTTATGAATGCAATCATTACCAAGGGTTACACAGACTGGTCACAAATTTCAGGCTTTAACACACAATAATGCAGGGCAAATTTGGGATTTGTAAAACGCATAAAATTTGTTTACCAGCAAAATAGATGGTTTCAGCAGCAAATAGGAAGGAGTGAGCAGCGAATGTGAAGCAGCAAATTGGATGAATTCAACAGCAGAATAGATGAATTGAACAGCCAAGCAGATTTCTTTAACAGTAAAAAAGATGAAAAATCCAGCAAAATGAGAACAGCAAAAAGGATGACAAAACAGCAAAACGGACACAAATCAGCAAAATCGTAAGAAAAAGTTCATACAGAAAATGGACAAAAACATGAAATCGCATTCACTCTATTTGAAAAAAATCAACACACACACACACACACACACACACACACACACACACACACACACACCACCTTGCACCACCACCAAAAAAAGGAATGTGAGAGGATGCCCATGCAGAGCGCCCTAGCAAGTACACCAGAAAGTCGGATGCAGAGAATGCCCATGCAGAGCGCTAGCAGCAAGTACACCAGACCTACTGACGTATGAGAGCTGGTTTTGCCAGCCTAGGTCGTCCCCTCTTTCGCTTCTCTCCCAGGGGGACGGTCTTTGCCTGTGCTGGTGGTTCAGAAATGGACAGCCGGATTTCCATGCCAAGTGAGTGTTTACATATGTTGGACTTCATGTAGACAGGGCAATTGCAGTCAATTCTGTTGTCCTCCACGGTCAGACTCCAAACCGAGTTCCGGCTCTCCTTGTACTGGTCAAACGATTCCCAAGAGGCTCTCTGGAACTGGTCTTGCTGAATCCTGACAGCTGTCTTCAGGTCCATGTTCTGAAGCGACTCCGAGGCCACGAACACTTTCTGGTTCCTCTTGATGGACTTTGCGTTTGAAGATGCCCACTGATAGGCAGCCGTCCAGCAGGGCAAGGTTCTGTCTGGTTCTTGGGCCACTGGGATATGATCAGGCTGAGCGTTGTCTCTCTCCCTGGACCAGTTCAGGACAATGTCTCTTTCAACAAGGGTTAGGAATCTGGACAAGTCAAGCCTCTCACGAAATGTGTTCTGACGTTTGATGGTCTGGTTTATTGCCTCCAGTCCATTGTTTGTGGAAGGAATTCCCGGGGCGTAGCCTTCGTACCAGGTGTCATTGCGGTCGATCCATGACCCCTTGAAGTACTCCACGAAAGACAACAATCCGTGATCGTCGGAATCTTCCCATTTGGCCAGGAACAAAAGAACTGCATGATGAAATGAATCTTCATCTAGACAAAGCTGCAGCTGACTGATGTCATCACGTACAGCTTGACGGGTTCTTTGGTCTCTGATTCTCAGAAGATGCTTGTCTACGTTCATGACAACATGAGCCCAACATGTGATGTTTTTTTCCGGTTCACGCCCAAAGGCAGAGGCATATCCGTTCCTGATGGCAGGAGCGGCATCAGCGATCAAGTGAGAAGGCACAAAACCGTCATGATCATCTGGAGTCACCTGGCTGATTCCTTTTGCAATGGACGAAAACAAGAAGTGGAAATCGTCCTTCGTTTCATTCTTTGTAACCGCAAGACCTAGAGGGTGAAACCTGCGGTTAGCATCACTGTACCCCAAGATAAGTACAGGGAAACCCTGCCATATCAACTTATACGTTGCGTCTGCATGGACATTCGCAGCATCAGCACCAAGTTTCAGCAGACGCTTGGTTGTCATGCACACCCTGAAAAAAGCCTCTTTCTGGTCATACGAACACTCAAAACCACAAACGAAAGTTACATCGTCATCATCAGGCACAGCTGTGCGAGAATCAGCCCATGCTGCAAGTTCACCCAGGGAAATTGTATGCTTTCCACATTCTTTCATTCTCAGACCGACAAGGTAATTTTTGAGCTGGGCTTTCGAAGGCAAGTTTGCAAAGTCCCTATTGCGCAGTGCTACCAGAATCGCCCTTGGTTTTCTCACACCATCTCTGAACAGAGAATCAATCACAGTCCTTGTGTCTGGGTGAATCCCCCTTGTAGGCCTTGGTGTAGTTGCGTGGTCGTGTTCGCCGGATTCATACAAGGAGACGGTTTGGTCTTCAGTGTTGTAGAGTAGGAACATCCCCGCCAAACAGCTGGCTCCTCGTTTACACTTGAAGTACACCTTCTTTCCATCAGTCGTCTTATGTGTGTAGCTTAAATGGCCCACTCATCCTGAAACGACATAAAGCCTGTGCGAGGAACGAAACACCTTACTCCTTCTCCTCATCTACCGACTTGCATCACCTCCATCACCATTTCTGGACAATCACTGCCAGTATTATCGTCGCCGACACCAACATTGTTGTCCACCGACATCACCACGACCTGTATGTATGTGCTAATTACCATCACTTTTATCACAATCATCATCATCATCATTCGCCATCACCTTATTCCCTACAGCAATCATCATCATCATCAACATCATCATTACCATCATCATCACTCCTCTTACTGCCATCATCATCATCATTCCCACTGATCTTCATTACCATTCAACTATAACGTGCTCTCCTTAGACACAAAATCATCGGCAGCCTTTTCATCATCAAAAGTCCGTTGTTTCTGCCATTCCCTGGCCATTCCCCTACACCTTTTTGCTGGTGGCAATTTTTCATTTTCACTGGATGATGCCTCTTGGGAGATGGGGTGGATGGTCTCAAACTCAGTGTCATCCATACTTGACAAACTGTGTTGAAACTGTGTTGCACTTACATGCAGTTGCCCCACAGTAGTTCAGATGTAGTCACAAGAAGTTATCTAGAAGATGAAAATACTCAGTCTCAGTAATAAAGCGTGCCGTAATAAAGTACATGTCAACCCACAATTGCTAGAAAGCGAACAAAGCTCAGGTGAATAAGACCCAGATACAACTCTGATTACAGTTCATATGTAGTCACGTTTGTTGAATTCATGTAATCTGCTGCACGCTCCTGTGATCATCTATTCTGCTGCTGTGACCATCAATTCTGCTGTCAGTTGTATTTTCTTGCTGGTTAAGTATCTAATTTGCAGTTTAAATATCATCCCAGCTGTTCAAACAGCAAATCTGCTGGTTAACCATCTTTTTTTGCTGCTAAAATATCCAATTTGCTGCTAAGTATATCTGTTGCTGCCAAAAATATTTATTGCAGCTAATTTGCTGTTGAAACCCATCTTTTTTGCTGCTGGTCCATCTTTTTTGCTGCTGGTCCATCTAATTTGCTGGTCCATTAAATCCCTGCCTTTGTAAAAATCTTCTGCCTTCCGGACAAATTCCACAGCAAACTTCTCACTGTACTGCACAGGGACAATGATAATCCCTTTTGTTGTGTAAATCACCAAATCACACTCACTCAGACCATACACGAACAGCTGTGTTTGTATTTGGTGAAAGTACTGAGACCTTTCATTGAGACTCCAGCTCCCATTGTCTACGTTCAGCTCGCAACCTCTCTGCCTTGCGGCATCTTTGGGTGACAGCTCTCTTAGTGCATACGGACATTTGATTTCTATCAACTTCTCACTGTGACCAGTACAAGAGCATGATACAAGACCATCTACTGAGCATCCCAAGAAGGGTTTTCTACTGGAAATCTGTAACCCTCTTTCACTGAGTGTAAAGTTTTTATGCTTTTTTTTCTCCACGCGACAATAGTGCTCTCTTGCTTTTTTCTCTTTCTTCCTTCCCCAAGCCAAAGCTGGAGTGTCAAAGTCTGTCTGTTTCCCCAGGATGTGATCTACTAATTTTGTACAGTCCGTGTCGGGCTTCCCACACAGGGTGGTGTGTCTAGAACAGACGCGCTTCATGTCGGAGGCAGTCACACGGCCCTGCCTCATAACGTACCACAGCGGATTGTTATTCTGTCCGCGAGTTGCTTTCTCAATCCGCTGCAGCGTCTCTTGCTCTGAACGCAGAGCATCAACAACACAATCAAAGTCACGATCTGTGTCGCCTTGTGAAGTGATATCCTTGGTCCTTGCTGCAACAGAATGCTGCAGAAGCTGTTCATCTGCATCAGTGGTCTCACTTGGATCCTGGCTACTGTCAACCAAGCACTCTAGCACTGCAGCATCGGGCAGCTCCTGCGAGACAACAGAATACACAAATATAATTTATATTATATTTTAAATTGTTTAAAATAACTGTGGAACAAACAACAGTATAATCACAAACCCTGCAGTACAAGTAATAACCATGTTCCAACCCTTCAACACCCCCCCCCCCCCCCCCCCACACCCCCAAAAAACCCAGAAGCAAACATCAACATGCACTAATATTACAAAAGTTACAACTAGTATTACTAAACAAGCCTTGTAACCAATTATAGTCAATTTTGTAGCATTAATAGTAATACGAGCAAAAGTCAAACCCCTTCTTTATCCTCTGTAAACGTCATGTGTCTCAGATTACCTCCCTTCACAGCCTAATTTACCCATTAGGCGTCATACTCATAGCCCTCAAACATGTTCTCAGATTTGATTTTAGACCCGTGGAATGCTGGGTAGGAAATTTCTACCTCAGTTTTAGAGAATGTTAAAAATAGCGATGGGAATCACCCTCTGTTTGGCTGACGTAACTTCTACCACCACACGTTTAAAAACTGAAGCCCGTTTCATACTTTTGTGATGATGCACTTTTGTACAAGTGAATCCAATATGTTGTCTGCTTCGCCTGACAACATAACTAGAGATGCAACTGTACCTTGGAAAGTAATTCAGCAAACAAGGCTTCCTTCTCAGCAGTATGCACTCTGTCTTCATAAGCCCGTGGATCAAAGTTGTCTGCAGACGGAAGCTTACGAGGAACTCTGTTATCATACCTGCAAGTAAGGAAAATGAATGTGTATATGTGTACATGTATGCATTTACTTTCTTCACCTTCCTATATTATGCATACATAACATACATGTGCAAATGTTTAAGCTAACCAGTGTCTGTCTGCACACAGCAACGCTTTACAAAACCACAATGTGACTAAAACACAAAGGATGTTATTATTATATTAACCTACCTGGCTTTAATCTGGGGCAGCATGTTCAGCCTTTCAGCTTCTTCACAGGCAGTGTTGCGCCTCACCCAGACAGCAGGTCCATCTGTGACTGACTTCACCTCATGGTCTTCTATAGCATACAAAGCTGCTGCAATATGTCTGCATGCACCATCAGATCTGCAAAATGAAATGGATAATATAATTTAACCATTTTACAATGTTGGTGTTCTATTTATTGTTTTTAATTTTAGCAGCGTAATGTTAAATCATTACAGTAACTTGAGTAGATCTATTCAGTACATACTACAATGAAGGCTGCTACAAATTCATGCATGGATACTACGATTGCAAGAACCCACTGGAGCTGAATAGCCTTTGTAATACCCGTGGACATCAGTTCAAGCTCAAGAAGAAACAATGCAGAACAGCTCTCCGACAATCTTTCTTCACGAACAGAATCATAGACACGTGGAACTCCTTGGACAAGAATGTGGTAGAAGCGCCGACAATGAACAGTTTCAAAAATCGCTTGGACAATGCACTGAAAGATTATATGTATAGCCCAAATGTCAGTATGCCTCTCCCTACACCAGCCAAGAAAAAGTTGATAGAATAGGCCACGGTCAAAGAAGATCGTGTAGGTTACCTAGCCCAAAGTTAGGCTAGGATAGCAACTGATCAAAAGATCAGACAAAGGCTTAACAGCCTAAGTACCAGTCTGATAACATAACATAACATAACATAACATAACAAGATCAGTTGAGTAGGCTACATACCCTGCAGGACACTGACAATAAGCCAAGTGGATGTCCCCATCACGATCAGCGATGATCCACAGCTTGTATGCATCTGTCAAGATGTAGGTCTTCTGTCGTTGAGTAGGCTTTACACGGGACTGGTAGCAGCAAAACCTTTCGTTGTTCCAGCACTTGAGTTCCAAAACATGGCCATCGTGAAAAAGTCTGTAATCTTCGTAGCTTTTGTACGCCTTTGTCGCTTTCTTATCGAAGTCAGTCCTACTGTCGATCAGATAGTTGAAAACGTCGATCAGGCCTATCATTGGTGTCGAACTAAAATCATCAGAAAACGGTAGCGTGAAGGGGTCAAGAACCGGAAAATTCAAGCCCTGTAGACTTGATTTGACCTGGCTGGCCACGTCAACGTTGGACGAATCAGGGTCAATTTCAAGCGATAATCCGCTGGCGCAGGTGGCAAGTCGGACCAAAGATTGTTTGCAATAACCCGTGGCACTAATCCCTCTTGCTTTGAGGTATTCCCGAAGAGATTCACAGTTTAATTTAGAAAAGTCCCGTCCACTGTCGCTATGAGCAGCCATTGTTTTCGGGAAGACTTTTGCCCGAAGTTAGGGGAAATAACTCACAACTTATACTTTTTTTAGGGCTGTGTTGTCTCCCATTTAGTTGCGGCAAAGGGCCTATTGTCCAACGCGTAACACCCGTCGCGATATAACCTTGAACGGTTGAAAACGACGTTAAACACTAAATAAATAAAGAAAGAAAGAAACGCGTAACAATAACGTTTTAATGTGTACTTCCCATAAATAGCAGGAAGTTCAACCAATAATGTGGTGCAGAGTGGTTGTGTTAGTGTCGAAAAGGCGGCATAAGGTAGAGAGAGATGGAGGGGGAAGGGGTGGAGTGAAATGAATTGAATTGAATTAAAATCAATATTTTGAGGGTGACAGAATAAGTAATGAAAACAATTGTTTTTCATCCGGCCCTCGCCAATTGAGGGATAACTCAATAACTAGAAGAATTTAAAAAAAAACACTTAACTACAGTAACATTACATAATTAACATGTCCAGCAAGGATGCAAGATTATAACACTAATGTTTTGTTCATATATAATGTTCTTAGTGCATTATGTAGAATCACGTGGTTCAATAACATCAGAAATAACTGTTATTTCATCAGCTGCACAAGTGTAGTACTCACAAGTTTTGCAAGAGAACAAGCATGAGATGTTCCTTGAATGATGTTTTATTGATTTGTAATTCAATGGATATCAGGAATGGAGTTCCACATAAGGGCGCCAGAGAGAGTGAGAGAGAGAGAGAACGAACGAACGAACGAACGAACGAACGAACGAACGAACGAACGAACGAACGAACGAACTGTATTACTCAAGGAGAGAGAGAGAGAGAGAGAGAGAGAGAGAGAGAGAGAGAGAGAGAGAGAGAGAGAGAGAGAGAGAGAGAGAGAGAGAGAGAGAGAGAGAGAGAGAGAGAGAGAGAGAGAGAGAGAGAGAGAGAGAGAGAGAGAGAGAGAGAGAGAGAGAGAGAGAGAGAGAGAGAGAGAGAGAGAGAGAGAGAGAGAGAGAGAGAGAGAGAGAGAGAGAGAGAGAGAGAGAGAGAGAGAGAGAGAGAGAGAGAGAGAGAGAGAGCCGTGTTTCTCGAAGTAAGCAGTACATGCGACAGACTTGCTGCAGCTCGCATTCTTCATGATCCGCGAACTGAGGCGAATCTTGTTCACCCTAATTAGACTTGGCATGTAACCATGTAACGGGCGCAGTGGCGTGGTGGTAAGACGTCGGCCTCCTAATCGGAAAGTCATGTGTTCGAATCCCGGTCGCTGCCGCCTGGTGGGGTAAAAGTGGAGATTTTTCCGATCTCCCAGGTCAACTTATGTGCAGACCTGCTAGTGACTTAACCCCCTTCGTGTGTACACGCAAGCACAAGACCAAATGCGCACGGAAAATATCCTGTAATCCATGTGAGAGTGCGATGGGTTATAGAAACGCGAAAATACCCAGCATGAGAGATGTTCAACGTGCGGGCTACTTCACCTGCCTTGACCTCTCACCAATTCATTGTAAAGCGCTTAGAGAACGTCAAGCGCTCTATAAATCTCCGATATTATTATTATTATTATTAACCTCAACGTATAGCGTATGCTTTACATGCGTTTTACCTTGTGTATGTGACTGTCACCAAAGACCTAAATAAATTACAAATACCATCCTGGTGTGTGTTTAAACTTCAGGAAATAGTTAATATTTCAGGGATGGAGAAACGTAGGAAGCCGTCTCAACCACGCAATTAATTATTGCGGAAAAAAGCGAATGGACATTTTCTCCGTTAAATTAATGTTGTGAAGCGTTTAAGTAGGATTGACGTGTTCTCCACCACATATTAGACTGATTATTTTGATCACTGTGACATTGTCTTGATGATATGAAGAGCTGGCATTAGAAAGCAAACACATAGATTGACAACTTTCAATGTCATAAAAATTAATAAATGAATAAATTAGTTAGTTAGTTAACTGTTGCTTAATGGGTCCAGCGGACCAGTTAGGCCAAATCAGGACCCCGAAAATGAATAAATAACTCTGCAAACAATCAAGTGATTCTCAACACCATCAACACAGAAGTGTTTGTGATAGAAAGCAGCAACATTCAATCGTAGTCAATCGTTATGCGTGCTATTATGAGTTATTTTTAATATGCTGACTGTTAGCAAATGATAACAAGACATGTCGAGAAAAAAGATATCAAAATGAGCCTTTAGGCGAATGTTGATAGAGTTTTCGAGACATGTATTGTTATCATTTGCTAACAGTCAGCATATTAGAAATAACGGTTTTATTATCCGTGCGTGGTAACAAACATAATACCCGAAGCGACCCTGCAAGTAAAGTGTCGCCATTTTGGCTTGGTTGGTTACAAGGTAAACAGAGCAAACAAAACAAACATCCAGCACACTTTCAGCTTTCCACAAGTAATCTTTCCCAAAAAGTTACATGTCCCTTCTTTTCTGTGCATAGTATCATAAAAACACTCAACAACAACAACAAAACAGAACACAGACTCGAAAATGCTAACAAACCGAAAATCCGAAATTGGAACGTACAGTTCTCGGAAGAGCCATCTCAAATGTTGCATATTTGTGTTGCGCATGCGCAGTTGAATGCGGTTAAATGTCAGTGGAATTGAATGTTGATCGTTGCATGCAAGAGGTCACAGTGATGGAACATTGGTGGATTTGGTCTCGTTGGCGGCATGGCAGGTTCGTATTCCGGGTCGGAAAGAGCTGCTACCTCGTCGTTGCTGAGTTCCACGTCCTGTCGGATCGTCTGCTGGATTGTGACAGTCGCCGATGCAACGAGACGACCGGGTTCGATTCTGCTTCCCGTCGAAGTTCCGGCTGGTTCTCCCCGCGAAGTATGACTTGGGAGCAGTGCCAACTGCATAAAATTATTCCCTGTGAGCTGAGACGACATGGCAGCTGCCATCTCTAGTTTTTTGGCGATGGATGTTTTTTGGTACGGTTGGAGGGAGTTAACAGTTTTGTGACCGGTGACACTGATAATGTCAATTGGACTGAAGTTCTTGTCTGCGAGTAGTGTTGCACCCGTCGCTCGCACGCTG
Source organism: Littorina saxatilis (assembly GCF_037325665.1). Classification (NCBI taxonomy): domain Eukaryota; kingdom Metazoa; phylum Mollusca; class Gastropoda; order Littorinimorpha; family Littorinidae; genus Littorina; species Littorina saxatilis. The sequence goes on from NC_090252.1 coordinate 51,079,920, forward strand.
TGGTTTGTGTATATTTGCGACAATTGACACAGCTCACTCAGCTTTGCCATGAACTTCTTCATAGTATGGACGCCCATGGGTCTGTTTTCATACCATGTTTCGTCATCTCCATGGAACGTGTTGACAGGGAATTGCCAAAGACGCTCACACTTTGGATTTAGCAGAGACAGGTACTTGTTGTAGCTGTACACTGGACAGCTGCTGTCCCCAGTCTCTGGCATGACTCCAGTCACAAGTTCTTCGTCTCCAGCTCTGTGATTCTTGGTAAGTTCATCAAACCGTTTGATTACGTATTGTTTCCCTGTTGTTTGATCCATCTTCACTTCGAAGCCGAAGGTGTCTTTCGTCATTTTTTCAAAGTTTTCCAGGCCCCGTCTAAAAAAATAAAACCTGACATCAAACTGAACCTTGTTCAAAAGGCCAGTGGGGGTGTTGGGAGACATGAATGTTGATGCGTATTGGGTTTTTAGATCTTCTTGATTGATGGCAGGTACATGTAGTTTGTTTGCCATGTTGCCAAAAGCACATAGGTGTAGTCTGCTACTGACAGCATCACAAAGAGTTGCTTCCCTTTACTCAGTATTAAACTTACTTGCCATTCTATTTCCCTCCCACCGACAGAATGTGCTTTTTAGCACATTTTACACAGTAAATTGCATGGGAAAAATGTGAAAAAGTGACATTCAGTAGAACAATTCACCCTGATGCTTTTTATATTAATTATATTTAGTCAAGTTTTGACTAAATATTTTAACATCGAGGGGGAATCGAAACGAGGGTATGGTGTATGTGTGTGCGTGTGTGTGTGTGTGTGTGTAGAGCGATTCAGACTAAACTACTGGACCGATCTTTATGAAATTTGACATGAGAGTTCCTGGGTATAAAATCCCCGGACGTTTTTTTCATTTTTTTGATAAATGTCTTTGATGACGTCATATCCGGCTTTTCGTGAAAGTTGAGGCGGCTCTGTCACGCCCTCATTTTTCAACCAAATTGGTTGAAATTTTGGTCAAGTAATTTTCGACAAAGCCCGGGGTTTGGTATTGCATTTCAGCTTGGTGGCTTAAAAATTAATTAATGACTTTGGTCATTAAAAATCTGAAAATTGTAAAAAAAAATAAAAATTTATAAAACGATCCAAATTTACGTTTATCTTATTTTCCATCATTTTCTGATTCCAAAAACATATAAATATGTTATATTCGGATTAAAAACAAGCTCTGAAAATTAAATATATAAAAATTATTATCAACATTTTTTTTTCGAAATCAATTTAAAAACACTTTCATGTTATTCCTTGTCGGTTCCTGATTCCAAAAATGTATAGATATGATATGTTTGGATTAAAAACACGCTCAGAAAGTTAAAACGAAGAGAGGTACAGAAAAGCGTGCTATCCTTCTCAGCGCAACGAATATCCCGCTCTTCTTGTCAATTCCACGGGCACTGCCTTTGCCACGGGCGGTGGAGTGACGATGCTACGAGTATACGGTCTTGCTGCGTTGCGTTGTGTTCAGTTTCATTCTGTGAGTTCGACAGCTACTTGACTAAATGTTGTATTTTCGCCTTACGCGACTTGTTTTTATTTTGTCGTGGTGATTTTGAATGCGATAAACAAAAAGGGTCCCGCCTTGACCGTTATAACATTTAACAGGTCACCTAGAATCAGTCCTGATTGGTCACATAGCCATAAAGGGCACTAGAATGATAATAAAGCGTCAGATTGACCAAAGTGCGTAAAAGCCATTTAATTTCCTTCCTTCTATTCTAATATTTGTGAAATCTGCTGGTTTACTCATACCGTCAGTACGTTACTTCCCTGTCCAGCAAGTCACACCCTCGTTTTTGACTGTGTGGTTGCGGGCATCGAGATTTGATGTTATCATGGAACAATGTGTGTTTGCGTGCTGATTCTGTGTTGCATATCTCTCCACCTCGTCGATGCCAATCCGAATGACGATGGTGAGTAGGTAGCTGTTCTATGTTGGATTTTAATTGTTGACTTGTTTGGCGGCTTCCTCTCACTTTCTCTAAATGAAGGAGTAATTCTTTATATTGCAAGCCGTTTCGTTCATCGTGCCATTTGCTTTTTTCTTCTACTTTTCAAACTTCTTTTTTACATTTAGTCAAGTTTTGACTAAATGTTTTAACGTAGAGGGGGGAATCGAGACGAGGGTCGTGGTGTATGTGCGTGTGTGTGTGTGTGTGTGTGTGTGTGTGTGTGTGTGTCTGTCTGTGTGTGTGTGTGTGTAGAGCGATTCAGACTAAACTACTGGACCGATCTTTATGAAATTTGACATGAGAGTTCCTGGGTATGATATCCTCAGATTTTTTTTCCATTTTTTTGATAAATGTCTTTGATGACGTCATATCCGGCTTTTCGTGAAAGTTGAGGCGGCACTGTCACGCTCTCATTTTTCAACCAAATTGGTTGAAATTTTGGTCAAGTAATCTCCGACGAAGCCCGGACTTCGGTATTGCATTTCAGCGTGGTGGCTTAAATATCAATTAATGACTTTGGTCATTAAAAATCTGAAAATTGTAAAAAAATTAACTTTTTATAAAACGATCCAAATTTACGTTTATCTTATTCTCCATCATTTGCTGATTCCAAAAACATATAAATATGTTATATTCGGATTAAAAACAAGCTCTGAAAATTAAATATATAAAAATTATTATCAAAACTAAATTTTCCAAATCAATTTAAAAACACTTTCATCTTATTCCTTGTCGGTTCCTGATTCCAAAAACATATAGATATGATATGTTTGGATTAAAAACACGCTCAGAAAGTTAAAACGAAGAGAGGTACAGAAAAGCGTGCTATCCTTCCCAGCGCAACTACTACCCCGCTCTTCTTGTCAATTTCATTGCCTATGCCGTGAGCGGTGGACTGACGATGCTACGAGTATACGGTCTTGCTGCGTTGCATTGCGTTCAGTTTCATTCTGTGAGTTCGACAGCTACTTGACTAAATGTTGTATTTTCGCCTTACGCGACTTGTTTCTTCTACTTTTCAAACTTCTTTTTTACATTTAGTCAAGTTTTGACTAAATGTTTTAACATAGAGGGGGGAATCGAGACGAGGGTATGTGTGTGTGTGTATGTATGTGTGTGTGTGTATGTGTGTGTGTGTGTGTGTGTGTGTGTGTGTGTGTGTGTGTGTGTGTGTGTGTGTGTATGTGTATGTGTATGTGTAGAGCGATTCAGAGTAAACTACTGGACCGATCTTTATGAAATTTTTCATGAGAGTTCCTGGGTATGATATCCCCAGACGGTTTTTTCATTTTTTTTTCGATAAATGTCTTTGATGTCGTCATATCCGGCATTTTGTAAAAGTTCAGGCGGCACTGTCACATCCTCATTTTTCTATAAAATTGATTAACTTTGTCCAAGCAATCTTTGACGAAGGCCGGACTTTGGTATTGCATTTCAGCTTGGAGGCTTATCAATTAATTAATGACTTTGGTCATTAAAAATCTGAACATTGTAATAACAATTATTTTTTATAAAACGATCAAAAATCACGTTTATCGTATTCTTCATCATTTTCTGATTCCAAAAACATATAAATATGTTATATTCGGATTGAAAACAAGCTCTGAAAATTAAAAATATAAAAATTATGATAAAAAATAAAATTTCCGAAATTGATTTAAAAACAATTTCGTCTTATTCCTTGTTGGTTTCTGATTACAAAAACATATAGATATGATATGTTTGGATTAAAAACACGTTCAGAGAGTTAACAAGAATAGAGATATAGAAAAGCGTGCTATCCTCCTCAGCGCAACAACTACCGCGCTTTTCTGGATTGTTAATTTCACTGCCTTTGCCACGAGCGGTGGACAGACGATGCTACGAGTATACGGTCTTGCGAAAAAAATGTAATGCGTTCAGTTTCATTCTGTGAGTTCAACTAAGCTTGACTAAATGTTGTATTTTCGCCTTACGCGACTTGTTAAGACTTTGTTTTCTCAGACTTTCTGTTCATAACCTCTGTAACATTACCCCCATTTTCAGACTCCCTCCTGTTTAAGACCCAATGTTCACAGATTTGTTGAGGTTGTAAAATGTTATGTCTCGTTTGGTTTAAGCGTGTTTTATTCAATTTCTCATACACACGTTTCAAACAATAACAACATTAAGAACGTTAACAAGCAGATTGCTTATGGACACGTTCTTGAAATGATAATCAATACACATTCCGATAGCAAAACATGGCGAACAAGTGATAGCTTCAACACTTATCTTGATAATCTTTAATTATATTTTATGCAAATAAGATGAAGAGAGAGAGAGAGAGAGAGAGAGAGAGAGAGAGAGAGAGAGAGAGAGAGAGAGAGAGAGAGAGAGAGAGAGAGAGAGAGAGAGAGAGAGAGAGAGAGAGAGAGAGAGAGAGAGAGAGAGAGAGAGAGAGAATGCCTGGCTACATCAATTGCACAGTTAATATAATATCAGCCGAAGCGATAAGTTAACATAACATAGTCTTGTACAGCAGAGAATATTTTCGTGTTCAAAGATATAGTTAAATCAGTATTTCCAAACAAGAGTTTTGCAGTCTAGAACGTGTGTTGGCAGACTATTGAATAAAATGGTTCTATGTTCTTTAAATTTTGGACAGTGTAACAAGAAATGTTCAGAATCTTCCGGGCATGCTCCACACGTACATTCTAAATTATCAGAGAGGTGTCGGTTAACTAAGTCTTGTTGCAAATCGCTCATGTTTAATCTCAACCTGCTGTGAAATACCTGTGCCTGGCGGTTGCCTAAATAATAATACTGTGGAACAACAACATCTCCATCGGTCAAATACCTTTTAAATTCACCAACTGACTGCGTTTGTTGTATATTTTCTGGAAGATTATTCCACAAAGCTGTCGTTGAAGGAAAAAAATGAAGATTTATATAACTCACTTCTGCACAATGGAACCTTACGTTCAAGAGGGCGTCGTCTGTGGTAAGGATTTACATCGGAAACCAGGACCGGCAGTTTGAAATATAAATATTCTGGGGTTAATCGATTTACAATTTTATAATACAGCAAAAGTTTATGACGACGTCGCCTTTCTTTCAGGGGCACAAAACCCGATTCGTTATACAGTTCTTGGTGGCTTGTGCCACGTACTGCACCTACAATGATTCGGATTGCATCGAGATGCAATGTCTCCAACTCGTCTGGCAAACACTGTGTACAGTTATCCCAAATAACGTCCGCGTAATCAAACAATGGTAACATAAAGGATTTATATATAATTTCAAGTGATTTTCTGTTTAAACGATGCTTGAATAAACCAAAACACGCAATTGACTTTCTACATTTAGCAATTAGACTTTTTATGTGGGAATCCCATTTACAATTACCTTGTAGAATGACGCCAAGGTGCTTGTGATTTTCAACATCAACTAAGTGTGCATCTTCGAAATACAATGGTGGAAGTAAAAAAAATTGTTGCCGACAAATGTCCAACAATTCTGTCTTTTGACAATTAAAAGTGACTTTCCATTTAGAAGCCCATGTGCGAATTTTATCCAAATCAGAATTCAAAATCTCTGCTCGTACATCATCGTTATCTAAACTTAAAATACATACTCGTATCGTCTGCAAAGAGTTTCAACACTGATTCAAGACCAACACCAATATCGTTAATATAAATGAGAAATAAAAGAGGTCCTAAGACAGAACCCTGGGGGACACCAGCAGAAGGGGTAGCATAACTTGATTTGGTTCCTTTCAGTACTACTGCTTGCCTGCGATCGCTCAAGTAATGTTCAAACCAAACAAGCAAGGGACCTCTTATACCTATCGCCTCAAGCTTGTGGAGCAGACCGCGATGCCAGACTTTATCAAACGCTTTTGATACATAAAAAAATATTGCCTGTGACATAATGTTTGTATCAAGTGCAACACAAAAATCATCATATATACTCAATAGTTGATAAACAGTCGAATCACCAGCAATAAAACCAGATTGGCAGTGTGTAATCAAATTATAATTTTGCAAATAACCAAACACACGGATTTGTATACATTTTTCGAGCACCTTCCCAATACAACTCAGCAAAGAGATTGGACGGTAGTTGGAACAAGCACTCCTATCGCCTTTCTTAAAAATGGGCGTAATGTGAGCAGTTTTCCAGACAACTGGAAAAACACCCTCAGACAAGGATCTGTTCCCACGTCACTCATGAAAACTTGCCTGGATTTCCTTGTTCCTGTTGTAACGAGAATCTTAAACCTTTCTCTTCAGTCTGGGTCTGTGCCTGCACAGTTTAAAGAGGCAGTCATAACACCACTTCTAAAAAAGCCAGGCCTTGACACGGAGTGCTTAAAGAACCATAGACCCATTTCAAACTTACCCTTTCTGACCAAGCTGTTAGAAAAGTGTGTGCTAGCGCAGCTCCAAGAACATCTGCTGAGTAATGATCTTTTGGACGTCCATCAGTCCGCATACAAGAAAAATCATAGCACAGAAACCGCTCTTCTTTACGTAACTGACAAGCTGCTGACCAGTGCTGACAACAAGGAAGTGTCTGTGCTCGCACTCTTGGACCTCTCGGCGGCATTTGACACCATCGACCACGACGTCCTCCTAAAGAGACTACAGTTCACGTTTGGAATTGCCGACAAAGCCTTCCAGTGGTTCGTGTCATATCTCTCTGAACGCTTTCAAAGAGTACAAATAGGTCAAAAAGAATCATCCCCTGTTCCCCTGAAGCATGGAGTACCTCAGGGCTCTGTTCTAGGCCCGGTTCTGTTTACACTATATACACAGGACCTATCTGACGTCATCTCGAGGCATGGCTGCGAACACCACAAGTATGCCGACGACACCCAAATAGAGGATTCTGCTCCCCCCAGTGATTTTCCAAAAGTGGTTAAAAACACTGAGCGCTGCATTGAGTCAGTTAAATACTGGATGATAGACAATAAACTCAAGCTGAATGACTCAAAAACTGAGGTGATGCTGTCAGGCTCAAGGCATGCTTTAAATCAGATTGACTGTACTTCCCTGACAATAGGCGACACTCAGATTGTTTCCCAAACCGCTGTTAAGGACCTAGGCGTGTACCTGGACTCTGCTCTGACAATGCAAAAACACATTAGTTTTCTTTGTAAATGTGCCTTTTTTGAGTTGCGCAAGATTTCCTCTGTCAGATCATTCCTGACACTCCAAGCCACTGTTCAACTTGTCTCCTCTCTGATCCTGAGTCGACTTGACTACTGCAACTCATTGCTTGCCGGCCTCCCCACTGAAGAACTTGATCGCTTACAGAGAGTCCAGAACAGTGCTGCAAGGCTCATTCTGCAGAAGTCTAAGAAAGACCATGTCACTCCCCTACTTACCACCCTTCACTGGCTTCCTATGAAGTACAGAATCGAGTACAAGCTCGCTCTGTTAGGGTACCGCTGTTTTGAGAAATCACTCCCCCCTTATTTGTCCCATTCCCTCAGTATCTACGAGCCATCCCGTTCTCTCAGATCCTCCTCTGAAAAACTCATTCGCATCCCCAAAACCAGGACCAAGACCTTTGGTGAAAGAACCTTTAGGTACCAGATTCCGACCGTCTGGAACTCGCTTCCAAGTTCTATCCGTGATTCCAGCAGCCTTTCCTCCTTCAAAACCCAACTCAAAACATACCTGTTTCGTAAAGCCTTTGCTTAGCCTGAGTAGACTCTCCACAACTCTATTCTGTTTTGGAACTCTCTACCCTGTATGTGCTTTATGGTCTCTTTGTCAATGGTATCTTTGTGTGTGCGCGTTCCCGCAGTGGGGCACTGCGGTTATGAAATTAAAGGCCCCTCCTGTTTTTGGAACCGCAGGAGCTTTCTAGTTTGCTGTTAGGTAGATTTTTGGTTCCTCTTTCCTGTCATGCTCTCTTTTTCTTCATGAATTCTTTTCTTTTTTCTGCCTTCTTGCTCATTCACCTGTATTTTTTCCAAAAATCTCTTCTCTTGCCGCTTGTTTCGCGATTCATTTATAGTTTAATCTGTTAGTGTTCTGATGTAAGTCCAGCAGTAGATAGGTAAAGCCTATTTTAACATACTGGAAACTGGTAATCTTCCAGTAGGTATTAATTTAGTTTTACTAAAGCCTGCTGGGACACAAGTAATGGGTTAGTGCATTTGTAAACAGGAATCGCTTGACAAGTGGCCCCCTTCATCCCCCCCTTCCTCGTCCTGATATGGCTCTGCGTAGTCGGCTGGACGTTAAGCAACAAATAAACAAACAAACAAACAAACTGTGTGCGTGTGCGTGTGTGTGTGTGTGTGTGTGTGTGTGTGTGTGTGTGTGTGTGTGTGTGTGTGTGTGTGTGTGTGTGTGTGTACTTTTAACATTGTACGCTAAGTTTTGCTTAGTGCTTGGGTTCTTGGTGTTATGTCTCAGTTAAATGTATGCTTTGTATGCTTGTTGATTTGTGCTAGTTTATTCTATAATGAATTTGTAAAGCGCCTGGAGCCAATTGATGGGACTCGCGCTATAGAAACGTTATTTATTATTATTATTATTATTATTATTAAAGAGAACTGTAAGCGGTGAAACGATAACAGGTAATCCAACTACAAGCAATTTATTATGTATTCCGTCAGGGCCCACGGCCTTGGATACATTTAAATTCCTTAACACTTGGACAACTTCAGCTTCTGTTAATTCAAAAGTCGGTAAAGATGTATTACACCAATTTGCCTCAGGCAGGGGATCGTCTGGATTTTCAACTTTAGACTGGCTTTCAAAATAATTATTAAACAAAATCGTTTTTTCACAAATGTTATCAATAATTTTTCCATTATCTTCTAGCGGTGGAATTTCGTTACATGCAACACCTTTTTTCTTCAAAAAGGAATTAACAAGTTGCCACCAATTTTTGCTTCCGAAGTTCTGTTTACAATTTATTCTCTCATCAAGTTCTAGAAAATAATCTCTTTTTCTTTTACGAATTTCATCTGGATACTGATTTCTAGTCAGGCGGAATAATGCCCACTGCTCAGGTGTATTTAAGCGCTTTGCAACTTGATATATACAATTTTTTGCGTTTCGTAATTGTAAAATATGTTCAGTCATCCATGGGGCATCATCTTCACGTACTGTCATTATCTTAACAGGCATACATGTTTTTGCAACACGGAATAAATGTTCAGAAAACAAGGCAGCAGCTTCGTCAATGGACGCATTTAAAACTGTGTTCAAAAGATCAATTTTGTTTAATTCAAACAAAAATGTATCAACATCGAACTTGGCATAATTATATATAGTCCTTTTGAACTGACCTTTTTTTAATCTCTGTGACGTTAATTTTACACATGGCACAGAATGGTCACTACAAATGGGGGGTAACACTACAACTTCACTAATTAAGTTTATACTCGTGGTCAGGACCATGTCTCGTTTGCCTAGGTATGCACTAAGTAGGATTGGTGGTGCACTTGCGTGAACTTGTGTGCGTGACAGAATGGAAGAAAAAGGGTTAAAGGCCAACATCCAAAAGAATTTTTCTCCTGGAGCGACCTAAACTTGAACCCGTCGCTATTCTTGCATGTCTGTTTACTTCGTGCTGCACGCAAAAATCGAGCGACTTCCTTGCCGCGTGGATTGACGAAGCTATGTTATTCTCGTGACTGAAAACACTGCAGTGCGTGCAGTTTTTGACGAGCCGCAGGAGCGGCGACTCATATGGTCTCGGCTCGAAAGCTGTCTGTGGAGGCTGCGTGCTATAATTAGCTGACCTGCTGCGCGAGCAGTCACTGCAGAGTTTTGAGATAACTTTGTAACACGTTTTATTTTATGCTCCTTAAGAATACAACTTTGGGCAACGTGCCACGTAAAACTACACGCAACAAGGATTCAGTAGGTACCAAACATGCCTTGGTCAGAAGTAGAATGTAAATGAATCTTTATAAAGAAGTAGGCTACTTCGGCGACAGCCACAGCCACGGTTGGGTTCACGGCATCAAACCGATGCGACTCTCCGTCATATCATACACGTAATCTATCAAATAGATGACTAATAAACATGTAAACTACATGTATACGTCTATCGTCGGACATAAGAAAGGAGAGCTTCCCCCGGGCCTGTGCATGTGTTGTTCGTTGTGCGTGTGTAAATGTACACAACAAACTGACGACAAAACTGAGACAGACCTCTTTCGCTTCAGTCTTGCAGAATTTAAAGACGAATACAGGTAAATCGTGCATTATACTAACTGTTTGGTAAAAGTATCAAACGTTTCTTTTTATAAATAAGTGGCAGGCTTACAGGAATACAAAGAGGCGCAAGTTGAAAGTAATGGATATATCTCTGGAAGATGCCATCAGTCCAAGTTGTCAAATGAAATCAAAGATGACAGAAACAGAAGTTTTCCATACAAATGTTGGTGTTTCAAAGGAAGTTGGCATTCTTTCAGATAATGATATAGACGAGGTGGCTGTTTGTTATGAAGTTTCAACAAGCCAACATTCAAATGATTTTACTTCATCTACAGATTTTTTAAATTCAGGACTTTATAACTGTCATTATGAACTTGGAATCATAGAGAGACCGTCTTTCCATTGTCATTCATGCCATAGATTTTTGTTTCAGAATCAATGTTTCACATGGCGTTCACAAGAGAGCATGCGAAGTTTCCGACAGTCTTTAGGATTTGTGAAAAAGGACGTGTTTTGCTGTACATGCAAAAACTACCTGTCAAAAGAGAAAGTGCCTAACAGATTGCAACAACATTCCTATTTTAAGCTCAGCCACACGCCGACATGGAAGTTCAATGGTACTTTCAAACTTTTTCTTCTCTTCGTCGTATTTGATTTATTTCTATTTCATAAGTCGAGTGCATATGATTTCGGCTCGTGTTCATCGTGAGATGGACTTAGTTTCTTGTATTCTGTGGGTTCGACAGATTAACTAAATGTTGTAATTTCGCCTTACGCGACTTGTTCTCTCTCTGTTGGCAGCGTGTAATGCAGCTGGTTAGAAATTAGAGTATTATTTTGCAAAGTGTGTTCCAAAAGTTTGTCATGAGCTGCTTTAGGTTTGGGGTGTGGGTTGGTTTGATATTTCCTCCTTGCAGATCAAATCTGTATTCATTTTTGATGTTGTGTCTTATTTTGTGAAAGGAAACATGCAGACTGACTGAACGCATATATATATAATTATGTAACTCATAAACACATGGGTGTAGTTATGTTCAAGAACACACACACACACACACACACACACACACACACACACACACACACACACACACACACACACACACACACACACACACACACACACACACACACACACACACACACACACAACTGTGTAGATGTATCGTACACCTGATATATTAAATTGAAGTTCACGAAGAAATCGTTTTATTTCTGTGTCATTCAACATCTATCAGACAAATTGAAACTGGTACAAATATTCAATAATGTTGCGATGTGGAAATGGACATGATATCGCAAAAGATAGACAACGGCAAGATCATTCAAGTATGTACATGCTTGTTGATGTCTACTTAGGCGATGCTCAGAACACTAGTTAGATCTTCCGAGATTAAAAAATGACGATGATCTGTTAACAAACCAGGACAAGGAAAGAAAGACAAAACGTATTTGAAAACAAATCATACTATACAGATTGACAAACTGAAACTTCGAACTCTGTTGATATTTCACGGGAGATGAGGTACATTCCTGGCCAGAAATCAGTCACAAAGACCTGAAAGTCTGCTGAATGGAACTGGTAAATGTACACATTTGAACTGCTGTCAAAATTACTATGTTATACGATAGTCGGGTTTTAAAATTGGTAGCAAATTACAACCAATAATGATGTTTTTTGCTTCGGCATTGAAGCAATGTTCACTATTTACTAACAAAATAATTACGAAATAAACACAAAACCAAATCAGTGAGGCAGAGGGGACAAAAAGCCGAGCGGGTGTGTGTGTGTGTGTGTGTGTGTGTGTGCGTGTGTGTGTGCTAGTGTGTGCCTGTGTGTGTGTGAGTGTGTGTGTGTGTGCCAGTGTGTGTATGTGTATGTGTGTGTGTGTGTGTGTGTGTGTGCGCGTGTGTGTAGAGCGATTGAGACCAAACTACTGGACCGATCTGTCGAACCCACAGAATAAAACTGCACGCACTCCAGTGTTTTCAGTCACGAGAATAAAACAGCTTCGTCAATCCACGCGGCAAGGAAGTCGCGCAATTTTTGCGTGCAACACGAAGTAAACAGACATGCAAGAAGAGCGACGGGTTCAAGTTTAGGTCGCTCCAGGAGAAAAATTCTTTTGGATGTTGGCCTTTAAAGGCCAACATCCACAGGAATTTTTCTCCTGGAGCGACCTAAACTTGAACCCGAGGCAGTTCTCCAAAAAGAACCGCCGATCACGAGAAAAGCATGCGTATCGCATGCGAGACGATTTGCAAGCAAGCCAGCGCAGCAGCGGGTGGGGATTTGGTCTCGGCAAAGAAACTACAATGCAGTGTTTTGTCTCGGTGAGACTGAAAGAGAGACAGAGAGCACGAGAGAGAGCGACAGGGACACAGTGACTCAAACGCACACCTCTAGTAAAGTTGTCGTAGCACGTCCGCCTATGGCCAAAGTGATCCGGGTTCGATTCCTGGCATGTGTGGTCTATGCTTTTTTGTGTTTTTTTTTTAAATTCTTGTTTACTATTGTTTATTATGAATGTTTTAATGTTTTATTTTACTCTAATAATTTTTTTAATTGTGTAAAATAAATTTTAAAATTTTTTTTTATTTTTTTTTTAATCCACGTGCACAAGACAAAAACTTTCATACTGGGGGAGCGAGCCAGTCTGAAGAGTACTCGGGTCCAGCGCCAGCGTTTTTTATAATTTCGCTTCACGCGACTTGTTATTTATGTATCCACAACATCTTAGAACGTGGTACAATGCATGAAAACAACGCCGACAGTAAACACGATGTTATCTGGGCAGTACATTGGGTTGAACTAAAAGAATTCTGCTGAGAATGTACAAAAGAAAAAACAAGTCGCGTAAGGCGAAAATACAACATTTAGTCAAGTAGCTGTCGAACTCACAGAATGAAACGGAACGCAATGCAATTTTTCAGCAAGACCGTATACACGCCGGAACCTCGGCTGTACCCGCGGATAACCGCAGGCTCTGCAGGCTGTTCACCGCAGACAGAAATTGTCAACACGAGTGGTGAGTGTCTGCACAAAATCGTCTCTGCTTTCTCTAAAATGACATATCATTACAAAACTATTGTTTGTACTTCAACCTAAGGTATTATAGCACCCTATCATCGATTTAATTTTTTCCTTTCGTTCGTATGTGAAGGCTGAGCTTCGAGTATTTGTGGATTTCCTGTAAAAAGTGCCAAAATTCTGACTTCTGCAATAAACAATAGATGACTAATAAACATGTAAACTACATGTATACGTCTATCGTCGGACATAAGAAAGGAGAGGTTCCCCCGGGCCTGTGCATGTGTTGTTCGTTGTGCGTGTGTAAATGTACACAACAAACTGACGACAAAACTGAGACAGACCTCTTTCGCTTCAGTCTTGCAGAATTTAAAGACGAATACAGGTAAATCGTGCATTATACTAACTGTTTGGTAAAAGTATCAAACGTTTCTTTTTATAAATAAGTGGCAGGCTTACAGGAATACAAAGAGGCGCAAGTTGAAAGTAATGGATATATCTCTGGAAGATGCCATCAGTCCAAGTTGTCAAATGAAATCAAAGATGACAGAAACAGAAGTTTTCCATACAAATGTTGGTGTTTCAAAGGAAGTTGGCATTCTTTCAGATAATGATATAGACGAGGTGGCTGTTTGTTATGAAGTTTCAACAAGCCAACATTCAAATGATTTTACTTCATCTACAGATTTTTTTAAATTCAGCACTTTATAACTGTCATTATGAACTTGGAATCAGAGAGAGACCGTCTTTCCATTGTCATTCATGCCATAGATTTTTGTTTTAGAATCAATGTTTCACATGGCGTTCACAAGAGAGCATGCGAAGTTTCCGACAGTCTTTAGGATTTGTAAACAAGTCGCGTAAGGCGAAAATACAATATTTAGTCAAGTAGCTGTCGAACTCACAGAATGAAACTGAACGCAACGCAACGCAGCAAGACCGTATACTCGTAGCATCGTCACTCCACCGCCCGTGGCAAAGGCAGTGCCCGTGGAATTGACAAGAAGAGCGGGGTATTCGTTGCGCTAAGAAGGATAGCACGCTTTTCTGTACCTCTCTTCGTTTTAACTTTCTGAGCGTGTTTTTAATCCAAACATATCATATCTATATATTTTTGGAATCAGGAACCGACAAGGAATAAGATGAAAGTGTTTTTGAAATGATTTCGAAAAAAAAAATTTGATAATAATTTTTATATATTTAATTTTCAGAGCTTGTTTTTAATCCGAATATAACATATTGATATGTTTTTGGAATCAGCAAATGATGGAGAATAAGATAAACGTAAATTTGGATCGTTTTATAAATTTTTATTTTTTTTTACAATTTTCAGATTTTTAATGACCAAAGTCATTAATTAATTTTTAAGCCACCAAGCTGAAATGCAATACCGAACCCCGGGCTTTGTCGAAGATTACTTGACCAAAATTTCAACCAATTTGGTTGAAAAATGAGGGCGTGACAGTGCCGCCTCAACTTTCACGAAAAGCCGGATATGACGTCATCAAAGACATTTATCAAAAAAATGAAAAAAACGTATGGGGATATCAATCCCAGGAACTCTCATGTCAAATTTCATAATGATCGGTCCAGTAGTTTGGTCTGAATCGCTCTACACGCACGCACGCACACACACACACACACACACATACACCACGACCCTCGTTTCGATTCCCCCTCGATGTTAAAATATTTAGTCAAAACTTGACTAAATATAAAAAAGGCCGTGTTTTGCTGTACATGCAAAAACTACCTGTCAAAAGGGAAAGTGCCTAACAGATTGCAACAACATTCCTATTTTAAGCTCAGCCACACGCCGACATGGAAGTTCAATGGTACTTTCAAACTTTTTCTTCTCTTCGTCGTATTTGATTTCTTTCTATTTCATAAGTCGAGTGCATATGATTTCGGCTCGTGTTCATCGTGAGATGGACTTAGTTTCTTGTATTCTGTGGGTTCGACAGATTAACTAAATGTTGTAATTTCGCCCTACGCGACTTGTTCTCTCTCTGTTGGCAGCGTGTAATGCAGCTGGTTAGAAATTAGAGTATTATTTTGCAAAGTGTGTACCAAAAGTTTGTCATGAGCTGCTTTAGGTCTGGGGTGTGGGTTGGTTTGATATTTCCTCCTTGCATATCAAATCTGTATTCATTTTTGATGTTGTGTCTTATTTTGTGAAAGGAAACATGCAGACTGACTGAACGCATATATATAATTATGTAACTCATAAACACATGGGTGTAGTTATGTTCAAGAACACACACACACACACACACACACACACACACACACACACACACACACACACTCACACACACACACATACACACAGACACACAGACACAGACACACACACACACACACACACACACACACACACACACACACACACACACACACACACACACAACTGTGTAGATGTATCGTACACCTGATATATTAAATTGAAGTTCACGAAGAAATCGTTTTATTTCTGTGTCATTCAACATCTATCAGACAAATTGAAACTGGTACAAATATTCAATAATGTTGCGATGTGGAAATGGACATGATATCGCAAAAGATAGACAACGGCAAGATCATTCAAGTATGTACATGCTTGTTGATGTCTACTTAGGCGATGCTCAGAACACTAGTTAGATCTTCCGAGATTAAAAAATGACGATGATCTGTAAACAAACCAGGACAAGGAAAGAAAGACAAAACGTATTTGAAAACAAATCATACTATACAGATTGACAAACTGAAACTTCGAACTATGTTGATATTTCACGGGAGATGAGGTATGGTGCAAACGTATATAATTATACTGACTACATTTTGTTACGTACTCATCAACAACAACAAAAACCGATATAACCAAAGGCACACACACACACACACACACACACACACACACACACACACACACACACACTTTGCTGGTTTGCTGATCAATGTCACAGGAAACGAATGAACAACAGAAAGCGTGATGAATTCCTGGCCAGAAATCAGTCACAAAGACCTGAAAGTCTGCTGAATGGAACTGGTAAATGTACACATTTGAACTGCTGTCAAAATTACTATGTAATACGATATTCGGGTTTTAAAATTGGTAGCAAATTACAACCAATAATGATGTTTTTTGCTTCGGCATTGAAGCAATGTTCACTATTTACTAACAAAATAATTACGAAATAAACACAAAACCAAATCAGTGAGGCAGAGGGGACAAAAAGCCGAGCGGGTGTGTGTGTGTGTGTGTGTGCGTGTGTGTGTGTGTGTACGTGCTAGTGTGTGCCTGTGTGTGTGTGAGTGTGTGCGTGTGTGCCAGTGTGTGTATGTGTATGAGTGTGTGTGTGTGTGTGTGTGTGCGCGTGTGTGTAGAGCGATTGAGATCAAACTACTGGACCGATCTGTCGAACCCACAGAATAAAACTGCACGCACTGCAGTGTTTTCAGTCACGAGAATAAAACAGCTTCGTCAATCCACGCGGCAAGGAAGTCGCGCAATTTTTGCGTGCAACACGAAGTAAACAGACATGCAAGAAGAGCGACGGGTTCAAGTTTAGGTCGCTCCAGGAGAAAAATTCTTTTGGATGTTGGCCTTTAAGTAAGTACTACGGTCGCATGCTTCGCGGCGACGAGCGTGACCCGCCTCAGTTTTTGAGTTAGCCGAGACTATCTGGAGGTAGTCTCGGCGATGACTGTTTTTTTGGTTATTGATCTTTATAGTTTGATAACGATTGACTAAATGTTTTTATATTGCTTCACGCGACTTGTTTTTCTTTCCGCCCAAGTATTTGATGTGGCACTATGTTTTATTTGTTTATACCGGGAGGCGTATGTACATGTGTATAGGCAGGGCTCCCCATAGCGCGCGTCCCTGCGTCCTATACGCACTAGAAGCTGAAAACACGTACTAGAAATGTATCGAGGGGGTCCCGGGACGCACTAAACTTTAACAAAGCGGGTACCGGGACGCACTCGATTTCCTGTATTGTGCGTACCGTATATATATACCATTTTCAGACTGCAATCGTCAGCTATTTCGAGCCTGAGGTACATAACAGTTGTAATACTGTATGCGTCTCGTGCAAGCACCACTCATATTTGAACATTAACATCGTGTATCTAGATTTTGAAATCTTATTCTGACATAATGTTTAATTGTGGAAGGGCGTTTAATTGTCAACATAATGTTCAAGGGTCGGGTTGCCAAAAATAAGATCGGTGGAAAAACATTTGTTTTTAATCATGCCTTATGAAATCGAGAATGGTCAAACGGTAACCTTACTAGCAGCAGTCCTGGTTTGAAAAGGATCCACAGCAAGTGTAGCGGCAGGGCACGGTGTGGTAGCGGCAGGGCACGGTGTGGTAGCGGCAGGGCACGGTGTGGTAGCGGCAGGGCACGGTGTGGTATATCGGGCTGTTGGAAAGGATCCACAGCAAGTGTAGCGGCAGGGCACGGTGTGGTAGCGGCAGGGCACGGTGTGGTAGCGGCAGGGCACGGTGTGGTAGCGTAAGGGCACGTTGTGGTAGCGGCAGGGCACGGTGTGGTAGCGGCAGGGCACGGTGTGGTGGCAGCAGGGCACGGTGTGGTAGCGGCAGGGCACGGTGTGGTAGCGGCAGGGCACGGTGTGGTAGCGGCAGGGCACGGTGGGGTATGTCGGGCGGTTGGAGTGCGGGTCAATTGTCTTGCCGATGGTGCATTTCTAACCAACAACCAAGCACGCTGCAAGCAAATATACAAACGTAGTTGTGAGAGTCATGGATATATGGAGAACTATTACAAATATTCCACGTAGCCGGGAACATCTTGGGAGAAAAAGAGAGTAGGTGTGGGGAGACAAGTACGGCGAATACACTGAAAGAAATCAAAGACATTCCAGATTGTTGTCATTTTAAAGTCAAATCCCTGTCCGTCCTCATTGTAATTATTGTGTATGTTAAATGTAACGTTATTATTGTAGAATAATTATTTAATAGTTTCACACACACACACACACACACACACACCTACACACACACACACACACACACACACACACACACACACACACACACACACACACACACACACACACACAAACATCACGACCCTCGTCTCGATTCCCCGTCTATGTTAAAACATTTAGTCAACACTTGACTAAATGTAAAAAAGCGGCTACATGACTCTCTGCAACAGCAGTCGGTCAAGTAGATCGATACAAGACACAGACCTGCCTACTCTCCCGAAAAATTCGGGAGACTCCCGATTTATGTCTGTTACTTCCGACCTCCCGATTAGACTTTGAATTCTCCCGATTTCATCAATGAATCCTGTATAAAAAAAAACACCCGAAATTTGTTCCGTGTTGTACATGGTTTGGGCTTTTAGACGCCTGGGCTGAGTACAGCTTCCGGTGCCGCCAAGCGTTTTTGCTTCGGCTGTTATGATTGGTTTACTCAGATACAACGACCAATCGCTAAGCTTGACTTGCGAAGCTCTGTTGACGCGGATTGTCGCGATGGCGGGTAAAGAAGCTGAGAAACGTCTGCATGAGACAGACGACGAATCGACAGCACCATTTGAGCATCAGCAGAAAGTGAAATCGAAGAAATACATGCAGAAGTGGAAAGACGAGTACTATAAGTTGGAAAACATGGAGAAGTCTACGAAAGGCCCCCATTTTGCTCATTGCGGCGTCTGCCACCAGGATTTCTCGATATCCCACGGCGGTAGAAACGACATCACCAAGCACTGTGCCAGTTCAACCCACAAGGAGGCATATTGGTATTGAATTCCTTACGTTTGTTCTCACCTGCACCAATCAGTATTACTTTTTCTTCTCTGTGAAATATGGCCCTGTTGAGAGTAAATGTATTCATTTTGAATCCAAGAGCTGGCAAAATAAATCTAGTCATATATTTCTTGAATGACCTTGTTTTCATCTGTATGAATTGGGTTTTCCTGGAGGGAAAAGTCACTAAAATATGTTCACATATTTTATCTGCCTGTCCCATGCTGTCTTTTTCAAGCCATTGCTTAATACATACACTTGATGTAGATGTGATTACAACTGCCAGGCCAGTCATATGAGCTGTCTTCTCAAAGAAAACCAAGCTCTGTTATAGTTTTATTGTACTTTTCATAGCTTTTCAAAAAGGCATATCCCATTTATTTGGTGTTAATGTTAGGAAAGGCCTCAAAATACACTTTATAAATCCTTAAAACCATTTTTGGTCGGGCGGCTTCGCCCCCCTGGACCCCACCGGGGCCTTGGCGGCCCCTGGACCCCGGCCAGCTTTGGAGGATCTCCCTAATTTACCTTTGGGGGGGTAGGCAGGTCTGAAGACAATAAAGTTTGCGTTAGTGAGTTAATGATTAACCGCGATAGGGATTATGACGATCGAGTACTTGGCCTGTTTTCCTTTCATGCAACGTGTAAAACAATTGCAACACGCTGCTCTGGTTCACCCAGTCTTCATAGCTTAATATCTTTCAGCAGCTTCTTTGAATTCGGGAGGGTATTCTTTCACCTGGACTCTATCTAGAGTCTTAATGTTCAGGTCATCACGGACATGGTGTTGATCGGAATAGCAAGGTACGGTTTGCGGTCATGAATTGAGTTACTTTATTGAACGCAGATAAGAGCAGTGCAACATTGCGAAATGTCCTGTGTGCTTTTGTGATTTTTTGTTATCAGTTAAAGGACACGCGCCTGTGTGTGTGTGGGGGGTGTGTATATATGTGTGTGTGTGTGTGTGTCTCTGTGTGCATGTGTGTGTATGTCTGCGTGTGTGTGTGTGTGCGTGTTTGTGTCCATGTATGTGTGTGTGTGTGTGCGTGTTTGTGTCCATGTATGTGTGTGTGTGTGTGTGTGTGGTTGTGTCCATGTGTGTGTGTGTATATGTACGGAGGGCACCTAGGATGTTCTCAAGCGGTGAGTGTTTTAATGAAAGGGTGTTTGTACTGTGTGTAAAAGCCTAACAGTATCTGTGATGGTTTACGAGAGGTTCACTGTGCCTTTAAACTTAAAGAAGTGCAGCTTTTGTAAAATAAATGTTCATTAATTTTATGTATAAAGTCGTCTATTAGGACGCCCCGCCATATCTTATACAACTCTTCAAATCATCTCCGTCATATTATTCAAACACTCGAACTAACCTTGTCTTGCCAAGGCCCCGCATTGATTTGTTTAAAATTATTTTTACATTTAGTCAAGTTATAACTAAATGTTTTAACATAGAGACGGGGAATCGAGACGAGGGTCGTGGTGTGTGTGTGTGTGTGTGTGTGTGTGTGTGTGTGTGTGTGTGTGTGTGTGTGTGTGTGTGTGTGTGTGTTTTCGTGTGTGTTTTCGTGTGTGTTTTCGTGTGTGTTAGCCTATATATATATATACAGTATATATACACAGGCCT
>NC_090252.1:51105484-51115484 GCF_037325665.1 Littorina saxatilis
CATTATCTGTTGTGCTTAAAACAAACAGGTACTCGTGGTTTGGATAATCTTGATGGGAAAATTCTGAAGTCGTCTGCCCCTTTTATTGCAGAATCCCTTACATATGTTTATAATTTGTGCCTTGACAAATCCTACTTTCCCACCAAATTAAAGGAGGCGAAAGTAATCCCGCTATTTAAATCAGGTAGTTCTTCTGACCCCGCCAATTACAGACCAATCTCAATTCTTCCTGTTTTATTAAAACCACTTGAAAAACACATATTTACACACTTGACCACTCATTTGAAGAAATACGATCTTATACATTCCAACCAGTCAGGTTTTAGAGAAAATCATACGTGCCACACAGCATTAACAAACCTTCTTGAAAGTTGGCTTAGTAGCATTAATAATAATCAACTCTGTGGTGTCCTATTCGTCGATTTTACTAAAGCTTTCGACGTTATTAATCATGAATTACTATTAAGAAAATTAGTTGAATATAGAATGTCACCCCAAACCTTATGCCTGCACTCCTCTTTCTTAGCCGCGCGAGAGCAGTCTGTCTGCGTTAATTCAACCGTATCCAGCAAAAGACCCGTGTTATACGGGGTTCCCCAGGGTTCTGTCCTTGGACCACTACTCTTTTCCCTGTATATTAATGATCTTCCTCTTAGTATTAATGATGACTGCGAACTCTTTGCTGACGATACGACCCTACACACTACTGATAAAAAATTATACAAAGTTTATTCATCGTTGCAGAACAGTGTAGATGATCTCATTCATTGAACGGAGTATAACCACATGAGTCTTCACCCTAAAAAGACCAAATACATGTTAATAACAACAAGACAAAAGAGACAAAACATACGAAACAATCCTCATTCCATATTAATTGGTAACGACGCAATAGAGGAGGTAGGAGATCATAACGTTTTGGGAGTAAATATCGATAATAATTTGTCTTGGGCCCATCATGTTCGGTCGGTATGTAAAACAATGTCGAGAAAAAGATATTAGTTAAATAGAATTAAACACTTTCTTGATCAGCACTCAAGGTTATTATACTTTAACGCATATATACAAACCATCACAGATTATTGCTCAACCATCTTTTAAAACCATTGTTTAGTTTACATAGGCGAGCGCTGAAACTAATTTTACTGAAACAATCCAGTCTTGTATTTGATGATTATAAGAAACTTAAGATTCTCCCATTAAAAGAAAGATTTAAATTAAATGAAGGCGTGCTCCTTCACAAAATACTTTCCGGCCGTGCACCACGAACTTTCGTCGCAAACTTTAAAGTCAAACCAAACCGAAAGTTTAACGTCCCAATTCCAAGGATAGATCTCTTCAAATCAAGCTTCGCCTATTCTGGTAGCGTCCTGTGGAATTCTCTCCCGGAATTTGTGAGAGTCCCAATGAGTCTCAATACTTTCAAAAAACACCTTTCATTGTATTTAATGTTAAATTACGAAAAATCACAGTGATGGAAGACTTCGTTTGGTTATATTTTCATTTGTCCAAAGCATCAGTGTTCATTATATCCACATAAAAACACTCAAAGCTTTAATAACACATTTACTCATGCATGTGTATTCAGCATTGTTTTCACTACGTTACATATACGACGCTTTATATTTGTGTATAATATGTAATGTGTAAATATTCATATGTTGTTGTTTTTTCTACCTTTTTTTCTACGTTAATATCCGTGTAAATATGTGATTAGATTAGTCCCCTCTCTAGGCGAGGGCTGGTTGAAAAAAAGCTCGTTGTATTGCTTATGCCACAACCCTCGAAAAATAAAATTTGATTTGATTTGATTTGATCTCTCTCTCTCTCTCTCTCTCTCTCTCTCTCTCTCTCTCTCTCTCTCTCTCTCTCTCTCTCTCTCTCTCTCTCTCTCTCTCTCTCTCTCTCCCTCTCTCTCTCGCTCTCTCTCTCTCTTTCTCTGTCTCTGTATCTCTCTCTCTGTCTGTCTGTCTGTCTGTCTGTCTCTCTCTCTCTGTCTGTCTGTCTCTGCCTCTCTCTGTCTCTCTCTCTGTCTCTCTCTCTCTCTGTATCTCTGTCTCTCGCTCTTTCTCTGTCTGTCTCTCTCTGTCTCTGTATCATTGATACCAGACTTTTCTCCCAACAGTCTTATCAACTGACAATAATGGTGGTGTTGTTCCTTCTACCCGGTGTCCAGTGCTGGATTAACAACCTTGACGGTATTGTTAATGCGGCGTGCCCTACGACAGACGTTTTAAACTACGTACGCACCATTTTCAGCAGACAGACTCGCGATAGACAATTTGATTTTGGTTGCTGGTGTATCCCTATCGCCGGGACACCGACTTGCTATTGGACTGGTGAGTTTCCGTGAAGCACAACACAAGGTACCTTACAGACACATCTCTTTCCGTTTGAACGAACGTTTTCATCAAATAACCAAAGGGAAGTAAGCGCTCTAAATGCATACGACGTGTGTAATGGAGTAAGCGAGAGTTTTACGGAACCAATCTCCTGGCACCTGAGAGAATAACAAGCATTGAAATGATCAAGCGACTTTCATCCTCATTAATTTGAACGTTATCATCACTACATATCTGTTTAGCGTGTTACATTGGATAATATATTCTCCAGTATACGCACGTTCAAAAACTAATCACCCTGGCTGCCACCTTTGCATAGTTGAACGATTGTATTTGATGTATTTTGCAGATTGTGATAGGTGTAAGCTACAAATATAGTCGGGGGAAATGCTGTCTGCCCAGTGGGGATTTTTTATGAACTAAATTTATGAATTCGTAAAAGCCACAAAAAACATTTCATTAAATCAACTCTCCATAGCAAGTAGCCAGGATCTTGACATATTATACATAGACTGAACTGGCACGCTTATTATCGAATGTTTGCAACTATACTGTAAAAGGTTATTACAGTTTAATAAAACTCTTTGTTTCATACAGTAGGAGAATGAATTGCCTATCTAGTAATACATTTGGTTTTAATATAACTGTCCGCATCTCAAAGATCTACAGCTAAATATATGTGTGTAGTTTTTTATGACGAGTAGTGTATAACCAACAGAACTCTGATATGGATTACAGGATCTTCATCGTGTGCACTTAGTCTTGTTCTGGGTGGACAGGTTTACGTCTGAAGAGATAGCGTATCTCTTGTCATTGCTCAATGGGCGAACAAATACAATGCGAGTTGTTTTCTCAACCCAGTTTGACAAGTACCTTGCGCTCAATGGGCGAACAAATACAATGCGAGTTGTTTTCTCAACCCAGTTTGACAAGTACCTTGCGCTCAGCGGGTGAACCAAAACCCTGCGGGTTGTTTTCTCAACCCAGTTTGACAAGTACCTTGCGCTCAGCGGGTGAACCAATACCCTGCGGGTTGTTCTGTCAACCCAGTTTGACAAGTACCTTGCGCTCAGCGGGAGAACCAATACCCTGCGGGTTGTTCTGTCAACCCAGTTTGACAAGTACCTTGCGCTCAGCGGGTGAACCAATACCCTGCGGGTTGTTCTGTCAACCCAGTTTGACAAGTACCTTGCGCTCAGCGGGAGAACCAATACCCTGCGGGTTGTTCTGTCAACCCAGTTTGACAAGTACCTTGCGCTCAATGGGCGAACAAATACAATGCGAGTTGTTTTCTCAACCCAGTTTGACAAGTACCTTGCGCTCAGCGGGTGAACCAATACCCTGCGGGTTGTTTTCTCAACCCAGTTTGACAAGTACCTTGCGCTCAGCATCTACTTGGTTTAAAGAAAAAGTAAAGCGGTGTTTATATGACCAGTATATTCACAATTGGTTCTTAGAAATGGATACAAAAGACATTTTTTGTAATTATAGAATGTTTAAAGATAGTTTTGTGTGTGAAGACTACATTAAATCCTTGTCGTTCTAAAAAGTCGTTACACTCATGAAATTTAGAACTACAAATAACAACCTGCCAGTACAGAAAGAAAGATACCTTAATATACCTAGAGCGAATCGCATTTGCAGAAATTGTACATCAGAAGATATAGGAGATGAGTATCATTATTTGTTTGTTTGTGACTTTTTCAATGGAACAAGAGCAGAACTTATTCCACCATTCTACTGGAAAAAACCAAATTCACTTAAATACAAAAAACTGTTCGTATCAAGAAATAAGAAATTGTTGACGAAACTCTTGGAATTTATAAAATTAATTAGTAGCTGGGATTTGTTAACCGTATTTTCGTTTTGTGTCCCCCATTGCCAGGAATCAATGTGTGTGTGTGTGTTTGCATTTTCTGTACTATAATATTTTGTGTTCAATGTTTGTGTATTTTTGTTTTCCAAATATTTATTTTATTTTTTCTTTTCTTATCTTCTATTTTTCTTTTTGTTCACTTGGTACTTTGTGCATTTTTGAATTTGCGAATATTGCTTATAATGCCCCTGGGTAATGAACAATAAAACTTGACTTGACTTGACTTTGACTTGGGAGAACCAATACCCTGCGGGTTGTTCTCTCAACCCAGTTTGAAAAGTACCTTGCGCTCAGCGGGAGAACCAATACCCTGAGGGTTGTTTTCTCAACCCAGTTTGACCAGTACCTTGCGCTCAGCGGGAGAACCAAAACCATGCAAGTTTTTTTCCCCAAAGTTTTAAATTAATCAATCAATAAACACGTGATAACAAACATGGTAACTGTGTGTTTTCTGTTTGTACACATACTTTCTCATTTACATGCGGTGCAGAAAAACTCATTATGTTGAATTTTACATTGTACAAAAGGACTAAAAATAGTCATACGTGAGACTATATGTAGTCCTCAATATTCTCGTTTGGTTTTTGATCTCTCTTGTTGAAGACGTACCTCTCATATGTTTCATTCCTCTTCCCAATGAAATGATCGTCGAAGGCGTCCATGATTTGTTTCACTGTTGGATTGTCATCCAGTTTCAACCCGTTGTAGACAGTAAGGCCTTCTTGGCCCAGAGTGTGCAAGAAAAGAGCTCTAGAGTAAGGGACATCATCGTCTTGAAGTCGTGTGACAATGCAGTAGTTCTGCAACATTTGCTTGAAATATTACTCTAAAGTCGTGAAGCGGCAATCAGCTCCTGGCCGCCATCTTTGATTTTCCCCAGCACAACCTAGGGAAATGTATGCTACAGAAATCCAGTAAAAGGTTGACTTGAGCGTCCTCTCCAGGCCTTAAAGTAGAAAGATATGAACAGTTAAAATAACAATCTGGTAACCTATATCCAATAAAATAAAGGTTTCCATACAGAAATAACCAAAACATGATTACAAAGTTAACGAACGTAGATTCGCAGAATCGCCCAAATCAACGAAAGTCGTTTGTGTTTTTGGTGTGAATTTCGTTTCACCGATGACCGGAAGTGACGTGTACGCAACATTTGTGATGCAGCATTTCCTTATATGGCACGAAAGGAATGTGGTTGGTAAAAATGAGATCGTTCTAAATCAAGCTAATTGATCGCTCTTTACGTAGGGCACCTATGATGTTCTCAAAGGGTGAGTGTTTAAACGGAAGGGTGTTTGTACGTACTGTGTGTAAATGCCTGCCAATGTCTGTGATGGTTTACGGGAGGCTGACTGTGCCTTTAAGTAATATATATTTCGGTTTGATTGCAAGCATCACTCAGGATTGCCCAGTTACACACGTGTGCACGTTTATTTGAAATTGCCCAATTTTAATTCGAAACAGATAGAATATTTGCATTTCTAAGACTGTCACGTGACGTCGTTGTGAACCTGGAAATTGTGCTCAATAGCTAAAACAGAGCATGCTTCACTAACATAACAAAAAGCACGCTGATTATTAACGGAGCAAACAGCATAACACCACGGTTCCTTCAAAAAAGTGCTAGCCAGGTCAGAGTCGAATTTGTCGGTCTTTCATTGTACATCTAAAAACAAAAATGGTAAGATATTGGAATGTTTAGTTTATGGTCCCCCAAAAAGAACATTACAATCACAGGTACTACGACCCAAATGTTTTTAAAGTGGACTGACAGACAAACACTTATGATACAGACAATGAATTTAGCTTCGAGTGTGTTTCTGTTTCCTCCAGAGACTGTGATTGTAATGCAGTATTGTGTCTTGAAATGAATAACTTAGCAGTCTACCGTGTTTTGTTTTGCTTCTGTCCTTGGATACAAAAAACCACGTATTTATATAATAACAATGTAAACGTCTTGTTGAGGCCAGTTATGTTCAATAACATGTGTTCGTCTGTTTGCAATATTCCTGTGTCTGCGTTTCAGGCTACCAAAACGACTTTCGGAACAATTTCATGTATCGATGCCCGAACAACCAGTACCTTGCGGGAATTTATAGTTATCACGTCAATGCTTACGAAGACAGACGGTGGAAGTACAAGTGTTGCCATAACCCAGGTAATCCCGGTACTGTACGATTATAGACATTGCCTAGTCTCCCAATTAGTTTCAATCCCGATACTGCACGATTATAGACATTGTCTAGTCTCCCAATTAGTTTCAATCCCAGTACTGCACGATTATAGACATTGTCTAGTCTACCAATTAGTTTCAATCCCGATACTGAACAATTATAGACAGTGTCAAGTCTACCAATTAGTTTCAATCCCGGTACTGAACAATTATAGACATTGTCTAGTCTACCAATTAGTTTCAATCCCGGTACTGAACAATTATAGACAGTGTCTAGTCTACCAATTAGCTTCAATCCCGGTACTGAACAATTATAGACATTGTCTAGTCTACCAATTAGCTTCAATCCCGGTACTGTACGATTATAGACATTGTCTAGTCTCCCAATTAGTTTCAATCCCGATACTGAACAATTATAGACATTGTCTAGTCTACCAATTAGCTTCAATCCCGGTACTGCACGATTATAGACATTGTCTAGTCTACCAATTAGTTTCAATCCCGGTACTGTACGATTATAGACATTGTCTAGTCTACCAATTAGTTTCAATCCCGATACTGAACGATTATAGACATTGCCTAGTCTACCAATTAGTTTCAATCCCGATACTGAACGATTATAGACAGTGTCTAGTCTACCAATTAGTTTCAATCCCGATACTGCACGTTTATAGACATTGCCTAGTCTACCAATTAGCTTCAATCCCGGTACTGCACAATTATAGACAGTGTCAAGTCTACTAAATCGCTTCAATCCCGGTACTGTACGATTATAGACAGTGTCTAGTCTACCAATTAGCTTCAATCCCGGTACTGTACGATTATAGACATTGTCTAGTCTACCAATTAGCTTTAATCCCAGTACAGTACGATTTTAGTCATGGTCTAGTCTACCAATTATCTTCAATCCCGGTACTGTACGATTATAGACAGTGTCTAGTCTACCAATTAGCTTCAATCCCAGTATTGTGCGATTATAGACAGTGTCTAGTCTACCAATTAGCTTCAATCCCGGTACTGTACGATTATAGACAGTGTCTAGTCTACCAATTAGCTTCAATCCCGGTACTGTACGATTATAGTCAGGGTCTAGTCTACCAATTAGCTTCAATCCCGGTACTGTACGATTATAGACAGTGTCTAGTCTACCAATTAGCTTCAATCCCGGTACTGTACGATTATAGACAGTGTCTAGTCTACCAATTAGCTTCAATCCTAATAATGCACGGTTATAGACAGTGTCTAGTCTACCAATTAGCTTCAATGCCAGTACTGCATGATTATAGACAGTGTCTAGTCAACCAAATCGCTTCAATCCCGGTACTGTACGATTATAGACAGTGTCTTGTCTACCAATTAGCTTCAATCCCGATGCTGCACGATTATAGACAGTATCTAGTCTACCAATTAGCTTCAATCCCGATACTGCACGATTATAGACAGTGTCTAGTCTACCAATTATCTTCAATCCCAGTACTGAACGATTAAAGACAGTGCCTAGTCTACCAATGACGTTTACAATCCCTCCAACAGGCAGGCTCACTTCGACAACGAATACTTCACGTCATGATAATCTGGTTTTAAGGAAAAGTTGGGGCGGCAATGTGTCAAACTCATTGTTATGATGACAGTGATTGAAATGTTGGTCAAACAACCTTAGACCCAATCTAGGCTTTGAGATTGCATTTTAGCTTGGAAGTCTATTTAATAACTATTTAGTTTATGCATTAACGCAATTCTGAAAACTCGTAATAAATAAGAAAATGTGGTAATAGATTTAAAAACAAAACAATGGCTGCACTATAATCAGCTGTGTCTTTTTCTTCAATTCAGAAATATATAGATATGCCATGATTATTCTGTTAATTTCCTCAAAATTAAACAAGACTGGACCTATGTGAGTTTTCTTTGCGGAATCCATTGGGACCCTTCTTAGTCTTTGCTTTTCGGTTTGCGAAGTCTGACTGGTATTGATTAGGCCAAAAAGAAAAATATGTCTGTTTCCGGTAACATCGCCGAAAAAAATAGGGTCGGTCGGTCGGTCGTTTTTGTGTTTTTTAATTTATTTTTCAACCTTTATCTTACGTTTTGTTAACGTCTTTTTACGTGTGTTTTTTTAAACGCTTCCTTAGTTTACTTGCAATTATGTAGCACATGTTTTTGACCTAGATATATTGAAACTAAATAAAGTATACTTGAATTCA
This sequence comes from Littorina saxatilis, assembly GCF_037325665.1. NCBI lineage: Eukaryota > Metazoa > Mollusca > Gastropoda > Littorinimorpha > Littorinidae > Littorina > Littorina saxatilis. The sequence goes on from NC_090252.1 coordinate 51,114,080, forward strand.
TATTATTTTTTTATTTATTTACATTTAGTCAAGTTTTTTGTCATTGCTCCAGTAGGGCTTATAGTCTCTCCTGGCACCCCTGGGAATGGACTCACGCGCTGCTCTGAGGATGCTCATGTTGAAGTCCTTCGCCACCATGTTGATGTCTCGACCCTCGACTCTGATGTCTTTAGTGAGTTCGCTGGTGCGGTGTCTAAAGAGGAACCAGTTCGCTATTTTGTAGTTCCACCGCGGGAAGGAAGCTTCAGTGCAGGACTCCATGTCCAGGGTCAAAAAGACTGGCCGATGGTCACTTCCACCTAGCTGTCCTCCGACCTCTCTGCTGGTTAGCTGGTGCATGTCTTCCGTGCAGAAGGCTAGGTCAGGAGTTGATGTATTGTGCCATCTTCTGGAGTAGAATGTAGGGCAGTCAAAGGGACTGTTCAAAAGGATGAGACCTTTGTCGTCCTGCCAGTTCTCCACCTCTTCTCCTCTCCGATCCAAATGGTCATATCCCCAACTCTGTGAATGACTGTTGAAGTCACCCACCACGATGAAGTTGGAGGCCTTTGCGGGGATCGTGTCAAGGGCGAGGTGTCTATCGTTGGGGCAGTAGAAGTTGACAAGATGGAATTCTGCTATCTTCGTCTGGATTCGAATCACCTGATATTCGGAGTCCTCCATGTGCGTTTCTATCAAACAGGCATTGATGTTGTTCCTGATGAGGGTCAGGATTTCTCCTTTGCTTTGGTCTGTTCTGTCGGACCTAAGGCACTGGTAGCCTCTCACTTTGAAGGACTTTTGGGGTGTCAGGTGCGTCTCCTGAAATCAGCAGTTGTTGATGTTCTTCTCATGCAGGATATGCTCCAACTCTGTCTTCTTGTTCAGGATACTTTCTGCGTTCCAGTGCATGACCTGAAAAGGTCGCTGCTGACCGGGTTTCTTCCTGGTTGTGGTGGTGCCAGTCACTCTCCTCCCGCGTCCCCTGGCGTGACAAGACGGACGGGAGGGACCTCCAGTAGTTGGGGCTGAGTCCCTTTGAGGCATGGGACCCGACGCTGCTCCACCCATGGGGGGTCCTCAATGGGCGAGCGCCATTTCCATCTGTGCCGGTTGATTGTGTCATCATTTGCGTAAGCGCGTGTACCCGTGGTTTGTTAGAATGCGCCGTGCGTCCCGGGTCCTCCGTCTTCAGCATTCGGGGTTTTCTGTCGGGGTTACCTCACCCTTAGCTCATGGCCCGTACGTCTTACCCTGAGAGCACAGGGGGGAGGATTTGCCGGGATCCCACTCGGAGCTAGGGTTTTAATGCGCCATTAATCGCATTAGATGAGTCCCGTCAATAGACGATGGAGCATTTCAAAGAGGGTAGGAGTGCCGCCTGCTAACCCACTCGGCACTCCGGCCTGGTAGGAAACACCGCCAG
>NC_090252.1:51120484-51157984 GCF_037325665.1 Littorina saxatilis
GCATCTCTGATTTATGTGCCCCATGATCATGGGGCTTGATACTGACCGGTGTAACACGAGAAAATTACTCCCACGAGATTTTTACTCCGGAGTAAACATTTCGTACGAAAAAGTTACTCCCTTTACGAAAAAAGCACTCCCCCATTGCACGAGAAAATTACTCCCCAAGACAGGTGAGTTCCGAGTAAACATTTCGTACAAAAATGTTACTCCCCTGACGAATAAATAACGAATAAATTACTTCACCCCAACACAAGCAATTTAACTTCCCATGCCAGGTGTACGAAATTTTTACTCCCTTGTCTTGTTAGTCTTGGTGGTGGAAGGGGTGGAAGGAGGGTAGCGCGACATTCGTGTGCGCGAGATCACTTATTGGCATAATCCCTTCGCCCGCATCCCATTTTTGCGTACGAGATTTTTACTGGAAGTACAAAAAATGGGGAGTACAAATTTCGTGGAGGGAGTAATTTTTTCGTGCCTTGTGGAGTTCTTTTCTCGTACGAAAAATGTACTCGGAGTAAGAATTTCGTACGAAATATTTACTCCGGAGTTAATTTTTCGTGGAGTAAAAATTTCGTGTTACACCGGCAAGGTGGGCCAGGTGCGTGATGATTCAAGGCTCTGGGAAGTGATTCCTTTTCTGATGACTCAACGATAGCCTCTCGATGAGCACACAGATTGGAGGAACAGAGCTCATCCTTATGTATTTATCCATGCGCTATCGAGGATTAAGGCTGTTGCTGGCTCGTTATTTGTTTGGTTGCTGGGTGTTTATCGAAAAATAACTAGCCATACAAGTTTACAGATGTAAAGAAGCAGAGGGGGAAATAAATGAAAATACTTTACCTTACTCATATTTAATCAGAATTATTCTTTGTAAATATCACACGGTGAAAAATAGGATTTTAGAGTTAAAAGTGATTTAAGGTTTAACGATAATTGTAAACATCATATATTGAATTTAGTTAATAGTAGTATGTTATATAGCGAGATTGAGGAATATATTTGGCAGACAGTTGGTCAGTGGGTAAGTGAAAGCTAGCTTCCTGCGACCAGTTAATAATGTAGATACGAATTAACGCCAATAACGCCAAAGTTTGTTTAACGTCAGAGTTACCTATTCTCGGCCAAACCCGCCGACTTTGCACATATCAACGCGGGTTTAGGACGATCGGTATTGAAATTTAGTGTCAGAGACAGACTTGCCAAAGTTTGCTTATGATAAGGAGTTGATAGGAATGATATGCCCAGAACCGGTTTATCGTGATATTGTCCAGCACATGTTTGACCATGACTTGGCGATTTCACAGTTGTCTTTGGCATAAATTAGAATATCATAGGAATAGTCACCTGACGTAGAATAGCCAGTGGAAGGGGAGAATAATGAAAGACAGAAAAGGATATATAGGATTGAAATTAGAAGAATCGCTCTTTCGACCTCTGGCCAAGAAGAAGATAGACGTCTGTTCGTATCCAGTCAACTACTGCTCTGACGGTATGGCAACATTGATTCTAATAGGATTAGGAATAGGATGTATATTTTGTATTATGTTGTGATTGTTCTTGAAGTAAATTGTTAAACAGTTTTCCAGTTTTGTGTGCGGTATGCCTCAAGCTTCTCTCTCGTCTAAAGGTTTTAATCGTGATTATCATTCTTTCTTGTCTATCACTGAGTGATGTCTGTGCGCTCAACTATGTGTGTATTCGTGGTGCAACCGCACGTTTGTTTGTAAGTTGTTCGTTAATCATTGTACGTATGTGTGTACTTCCACTGTTATACGTTCTATGTATTTCTAGTGGTAAATCACCAGGGTTTGCACACCCAGCAACCCATGGCAACCAAACATAGCAACCACACATGGCAACCAAGCACCACACTTTCATGTGTTAACAACACGTTCACTCAAACACACTAAGACAAATAACTGTAACTTAAAGAGAATTGTAGTGTAGCTAAAGAAACATCTTGGAAACGTGGAAACATTATTTAGAAGCAGCGAGCAACATTCATTTCGCATAAATACATTGATTTTCGAGTCGGTCCAATCCTTTATTACTGAATCTGGTCGACTAACGTGAAGGATTAGCCCACGTACTGGTATTGTGTATGTTTGTGTGCAGGAGAACGTAAACCCGCCTCTCAGTGTTGTTGCTTCAATTACATATTTAACATAAGTAATAATTATCATTGAGTTTTTGTTTTTGTTTGCTGTTCTCTTTTGTGTGTGGTTTTTGTTTTTGTTTTTGTTTTTTTCTTCTTCTTTCTTCCATACATTCGTAACGATTCATGCAGCCCTCTCCATGAAAATGTACATTTATCTGAACTTACTTAATGCGTGATTGTCTCAGCATCGATGTTCTCGTCCCACGCGCTTCATTCCTAGTCTCACTTTTTTTTCCCTCCCTGTCAGTAGATCCTCTTGTTTTGATTAAGTTCCCCATACCCCCCTCCTACATTTTGTTCTTCTGGTTAATAATTGTGTTGTCCACCATCATGAAAACTTGTGTAACTTAGCATTGTTATGGTCACGTCAAATAAGCATTTGCTTGAGTTCGTGTCCTGGCTGCATTTTTGTCAATTGTTTCATGTCATGTATTTTGAATAAAATTGTGCTTAAACCAAAGAAACATCTTCAGGCACCATGACAACGCTACACACCCAGAGCATTATAGAGTAGCAACCCGCGAAACCACCCGTGCGATATAAACATCATATTTCATACTCACTTGTTTTACAATATGAGCTCATTCATATTTGCTATAAATAAAACATTAGATTACTCATACTTCTTTTTTTTGCAGAAATATCAGCTTTCTTATTTTGCATTGTTTTTACATGTATCTAGTTTTGATTAAATGTTTTAAGATAGACCGGGAATAGAGACGAGGGTAAGTGTGTGTGTATATGTGTGTGTGGGACAGCAATTCCAGAAAAAAACTACTGGACAGATCTTTATTAAAGTTTACATCAAAGTTCTCCCAGTTAATATCCCAAACTTGTTTTTTCTTCTTTTTGGGATACATGTTTGTGATGATGTCATATCCAACTTCGAATTGATTGAAATTTTGGTAAAGCAATCTACGACGAAGCCCGGATTATGAGATTGCATTTCGACCTGGAAGCTTAACAATCAATTATTGAGTTTGGTCATTTGAAATCTGAAAATTGTATCTAAAATTAAAATTTGAGAAATCAATCCCAAAATGTTTTCTTCTTATCTCTTACCATTTCCAGATTCCAAATATATGTATACACTATTGTTTACCAGCCCTTTAATAAACCGTGTCCAATGCATTGTTTTCCAGCCCTTTAATAAACCGTGTCCAATGCATTGTTTGCCAGCCCTTTAATAAACCGTGTCCAATGCATTGTTTGCCAGCCCTTTAATAAACCGTATCCAATGCATTGTTTACCAGCCCTTTAAAAAACCGTGTCCAATGCATTGTTTTCCAGCCCTTTAATAAACCGTGTCCAATGCATTGTTTGCCAGCCCTTTAATAAACCGTGTCCAATGCATTGTTTGCAAGCCCTTTAATAAACTGTGTCCAATGCATTGTTTACCAGCCCTCTAATAAACCGTGTCCAATGCATTGTTTACCAGCCCTCTAATAAACCGTGTCCAATGCATTGTTTACCAGCCCTCTAATAAACCGTGTCCAATGCATTGTTTACCAGCCCTCTAATAAACCGTGTCCCATGCATTGTTTACCAGCCCTCTGATAAACCGTGTTTAATGCATTGTTTGCCAGCCCTCTAATAAACCGTGTCCAATGCATTGTTTGCCAGCCCTCTAATAAACCGTGTCCAATGCATTGTTTGCTAGCCCTCTAATAAACCGTGTCCAATGCATTGTTTGCCAGCCCTCTAATAAACCGTGTCAAATGCATTGTTTGCCAGCCCTTTAATAAACCGTGTCCAAAGCATTGTTTGCCAGCCCTTTAATAAACCGTGTCCAATGCATTGTTTGCCAGCCCTCTAACAAACTCGGCTGATCAGTAACCAAAACAGAAAGATGTCACTCCCGTCCGCGTGCTCGCCTGTTTCAACTCCCCCCCCCTCTTGTTTCCTGGTATGTTGAAATGAGAGAGAGCCAATGGCCATATGCCTAAAAGGTTTTGTTTGAAGCGTTTATTTATAATTATTATCTTTGAGGGCCCCAAAGAAGGGGTATCATCACGATCACGGGAAGGGAAATTTTAGCTTTCACGATCACAGTTACCTTAATTTTTGTTTTCACGATCACGAACACCAGTGGCAAATAACGGTCACGGTAAAAGTTGCATGTACAGAAAGCACGTGTCAAAGTAAACACAACCACACAGTAATTCGCTCCTCTGAATCTATTGTTTATTCAACACAAAGTGAGAACTGTTGCACTTTTTTATTATTATTTTAATTCTCTTTCATACACACATAGAAATACATATCATGATTTGTAATCAGTAACAAGAATGTTGTTTTCATTGTTTTCTCTCTGTCTCTCTCTCTCTTTCACTCTGTCTCTCTCTTTCACTCTGTCTCTCTCTGTCTCTCTGTCTCTCTCTGTCTGTTTCTCTCTCTGTCTCTCTGTCTCTCTGTCTGTCTGTCTGTCTGTCTGTCTGTCTCTCTCTCTCTCTCTCTCTCTCTCTCTCTCTCTCTCTCTCTCTCTCTCTCTCTCTCTCTCTTTCTCTCTCGAAGCCACAAACATGTCGTAAAAATAACAATGAAGACAACTGACAAAAGCCAGTTAAAGTTTATGAAATAATAAGAACACGCTGAACCGTGTAAAGTTAGAAAACACTTAGCTGCTCTGTAAAAAGTCTGCCTGTACAGGCGTTAACACTCCACGTTGTCACAACTCAAAGTTCGTCATAAAGGGTTAGAAAGATGACAAGGTGGGGGGCGTTTACGCATGGGTGCACTCAACTCTCAGTGTAGCCAGGGTCCATTCGATGAAACGCAGTGGAGCAGTGGAGCATACGGGTGAAAGTTGGAGCAACACCAGTAACATCCGTAGAACAGCAACCGTAGAACAAAGGACAGCAACAGTGTAGCCCGTCTTCAACAGCAAACAGCTAGCAGCCAGGTAGCAAACGTCCAGCAAACGTACAGCAACACCTCCAGCAACAACCAGCAACAACCGGCATCAAGCTGAAACAAGAGCAATTGGTGCAGTGACCATGCCAGCAATCCCCCTTTTACCACCTTTAAACATATCTAACTTCAGCGAGCACGTGGTACCTGCAAGGATAGACTTTTGATAACAACAAGACATTTTCTCCGCCTCTCCATATCTGCAAAAACCATGTACAGATTACAATTTAGCGTTATAATGAGCAAGTTATACGCTATCATGGAGAAACAAAACACAGAGTTTACATTTCACAAACATTGACCGGTCACCAGCGTAAAGTAACGGCTAATTACCTCAACAGCTCGTAAAATGTAGCTCTCCCAAGCAAACTGCTTGAATATTTGGCTCCCGCTCGTCAGCGAAAATATGTAGCCAAATTCGCCATGTCCTAAGCCTTCTGCGTTCTGCACTGACGTCAGAAGCTCGTTGGTCGACCTAAACCAGTCTTGCAACGCGTTGGAATCCTCCAAATCTTAGTCACGGAAACACACCAGACCTCTGTCTGCAAAAGCATGTAGAAAAAGAAAGACAGAAGGACTGGGAAGAAAGACCATGTGATCTCCCTGACCAATCAGCAGTCGACTATCCCAGGACAAGTGGTCTCCTTGACCAATCACTGGTCGTCCACCATACAACAGCATGCTTGAAACACGTGTTCTAAACCGTGAGCGAAGAATCCCCCCAAATGAGCCCGCACGGTGTCCACGTGAATTTCGTGAAGGTCTAGCAGCATCGTTCCGCAATGCGGCTGCCAGCAACAGGCGCATTACGTTGCAATTTGAGAAAGGCGCCCAACAAAGTGTTTCTTTCTCAAACGTGTCACTGAAATCGTGACAGTCAGGATGGGACGGCTAGTCGTTTATAAAACTAAGCAGGTCTGACGATTACTTCAGTTCTCTGTCGAGCAGGCCAACTTGTCAGTACTTTTACTTCCCTGTCGACAGGTTACACAAGTTTGATTCAGAGGGTACAGAAATGGATACTGGACGTTATCAGAGATTAATGTGTGTTTGCTCGCTGATTATCTGTGTTTTGGTCGTCGTTTCTGATGGTGATGGGAATGGTGAGTAGAACATTGATTTTATGTTGAGTTAAATATTCTCCTGTCAAATTTCTTTTCTGTTATTCGCTATTTTTTTTCTCGGTTTGTTAGATTTTTCTTTGCATTTGGTTTACTTTTATGCTGTCTTGTATCCCCTCTTTCTGCTTACCTTTGTTGTCTGTTTTTGTTTGTTTAGTTTACATCGCTCATGCTTAAATTGACACAATGCACCCAATCCCCCCATCCCTCTCACTTGGTCTCTGTCTCTGTCTTTCTGTCTGTCTGTCTATCTGTTCGTCTTTCTGTATGTATGTCTGTCTGTCTGTCTGCCTGTCTGTCCGCATGTCTGTCTGCCTACAGCAGTAGGGATGGCGTATCATAAAATACCTCAACAAAACTACCTGTCCTGGAAAAAATAATTAATTTGACTTTTGCTTCATATGTAAAAGGTACGAAGTTTGTGCCTATTCTAAATGTTTGTCGATACTGTAATTCATTGAGATCATACGTTTTTCTCAGGTGGATGTGTGGGTGGGATGGGGGGTTTAGGTAGGAGTACCTTTATTGGAGCGGTGGTGAAGCACGTACGTGCCCCTGTATATAATTGTTTGCACAGTTTAGTAACTTCTACAAGCGAATTAGCTTCCTCACGATTGCCAAGCTCCAAAACTTAAAATTTACTTCCCCTTTTCGCATAGCGCGTGCAGTCGACCAGCCCTTTAGAACCGCAGAATAATGATCTCTTCATTTTGTTAGAACTGTACTTTCTTCTCGGGTATATCGCACATATTTCCCTGAACTAATAGTTGCAGACATGATTGTTTGGGTTAATCATGGAATGGTGTGCGTATGTTGAAGTGACACACACTTTTTTTTTGTAATGTTTTGTAATTATCTACTCACGAGTGTAATTGGTTACTCCACTTTGAACAGGTTATGAGTGGCGACAAAAATAACATAATTTATTTATTAATTGATACAGCCTTAAGTAAATACGAAGAGAATAAAAGGGTCAGACAAGACAGACAAAAAAACTCGAGACATCAGAAAATCGTACATCAGACTGTACCGAACATGGCTGCTTATGAATAGAATGATGGTCACGTTTCCTAAATAGAAGTTATCCTCCTGGCAAGTGAACAATCAGGAGTTTCAGTCTCACTGGCTGCAATCTGGGGGTAAAAGGAAAAATCTCACTGGCTGCAGTCTGGGGGTAAAAGGAGAAATCTCACTGGCTGCAATCTGGGGGTTAAAGAAAAATGATTATGTTGTTGTAAGTCATTAAGTATTTAAGATATAATATTTAAGAACGATGATGTTGTACCTTAAAAGGGAAAATGCAATGAAAACCTAATACTCCAACGCTTATATCCTCTTTTCCTTATCCTTGTAAAATAACTTTTAAGCTTCGAAAATGATTGTATGTATACGTATCATATTTCTTATGTAACACCTTGTATATACTTTTACAAACGTTTTTATACAGTAGTTGGCTGCATTCACGTGTCTTTGTTTTTTGTGAGTAACGAGAAGAACCTAACTGACTTTTGAATCATTTTATGTTCAACGATATTTTATTACGAGTGCAAGGTATGTTCAGTGAAATAGTGTCTGTGTATCTCACTAAAGGGTCGCAAGAGGGAACGGGGCCGGGGTATATACGTACCGGAAGTTAATGGGGACAGACAATTGTTACCATCAAGGCTTCTTTTTTATACAAAAGCTAGGTTGTGTACAGTTGGTGAGTGAAATTAACTTGATTAAGTTGTATTTATTGTGTACATAATGATCCTGATCTCATGAACGATTTTTTGTGTGGGATTTTCGTTGATGATCTACTGAATTTTTAAGAAAACCTGACCATTAATTTTGGAACTAATTTAAAACGTTATTTGATGTTGAAAATGAGCATTGATTTCTTAGAATTGAGATATTTAAAAGAATAAAATTATTGCTGCCTTCATAACTAATTGTACCATTTTAGCACAAAACGCAATTTATGAATGATAAAACAATACTAGCACAAACGAAGTGTAAACTATCAGCTACAAAATTACTTTCTTTCAAGCTATTTTTTTTAAACATGCTTTCTGGTTTGTATGTAACAGTGGTTTGAACTTATCTATAAACCATTTGCGACAGCATACGCTGGGGTGACTGTTTTCCCACACGCTTGCAGCTAAAGAATACATCACTTAATACATCGTAATACCTTTTTATTTTATTTGAAAATAACTAAAGTGTAATCTTATGCATTTTAATTCCTTTGCTTCTTTCTTTTGTTTTGGTTTTTAAAATAAAACTGACGAGAAAAAAACCCAGACGGTATTTTTGTTAACTGAACATAATTATGCTTATTATGTATGCAGGTGATAGTTGGAGGAATGAGGAGGGCTTCAGAGAGATTTTGAGAGAGAAAGAAAGAATGTGAGATAGAGGCAGGGGGGGGGAGGAGAATGTGTGGGGAGGGGGGAGTCGGTGTTGTGGGGGCGTGATCAAGTGCACACACAAGATAAATAGTCGGTCTTGTTGGTCTCTTTCTCCTTTTCATTTCGAGCATATATGCCTGTGGTGACATATTTTCCTCTGTTGTGCTGTGCCCTATGCTGTATTCCCTCAGGATATAAAGTAATCTGTCCACAGAAAAAAAAGCAATATTTAATCAATGATATGATCGTCTGCGTTGCAGGTGTGAATTGTTATCCGCAAGTGAAGGGTTGGGGGCGAGAGGTTGATCACTGATGTGTGTGTGTGTGTGTTTGTGTTCGTGGATTGTGAGGGAGGGAGAGGGGGAGGGTGGGGTGGGGGGTGAATTGGTTGTCAGGTTTTGGTGTGGGTATGAAACGAGAAAAACAATACCAACACCACACAAAATCTTGGGGGCAAAAACACACTCGCAGTCGCATCTGTCCGCACAATAGTGTATTCACCAGCAACAGGAAAGAAAGGTAACAATAGAAAAAAGACTCATCTTTGCTTCCTGCTATTCATTGCCCCCGACTCGATCGTCGCACGATTATCCACAAATCTTTTAGCAGTAGTCAATCGTTATGCGTGCTATAGCGTCAGATTGACCAAAGTGCGTAAAAGCCATTTTAACTTCCTTCCTTCCTAATGTTTGTGAAATCTGCTGGTTTGCTCATACCGTCAGTACGTCACTTCCCTGTCGAGCAAGTCACACCCTCGTTTTTGACTGTGTGGTTGCGGGCATCGAGATTTGATGTTATCATAGAACAATGTGTGTTTGCGTGCTGATTCTGTGTTGTATATCTCTCCACCTCGTCGATGCAAATCCGAATAACAATGGTGAGTAGATAGCTGTTCTATGTTGGATTTTAATTGTTGACTTGTTTGGCGGCTTCCTCTCACTTTCTCTAAATGAAGGTGTAATTCTTTATATTGCAAGCCGTTTCGTTCATCGTGCCATTTGCTTTTTTCTTCTACTTTTCAAACTTCTTTTTTACATTTAGTCAAGTTTTGACTAAATGTTTTAACATAGAGGGGGGAATCGAGACGAGGGTCATGGTGTATGTGTGTGTGTGTGTGTGTGTGTGTGTGTGTGTGTGTGTGTGTGTGTGTGTGTGTGTGTGTGTGTGTGTGTGTCTGTGTGTGTGTGTGTGTACAGCGATTCAGAGTAAACTACTGGACCGATCTTTATTAATTTTTTTTATGAGAGTTCCTGGGTATGATATCCCCAGACGGTTTTTTCATGTTTTCGATAAATGTCTTTGATGACGTCATATCCGGCATTTTGTAAAAGTTCAGGCGGCACTGTCACACCCTCATTTTTCAATAAAATTGATTAATTTTGTCCAAGCAATCTTTGACGAAGGCCGGACTTTAGTATTGCATTTCAGCTTGAAGGCTTAAAAATTAATTAATGACTTTGGTCATTAAAAATCTGAAAATTGTAATTAAAATTATTTTTTTTATAAAACGATCAAAAATCACGTTTATCGTATTCTTCGTCATTTTATGATTCCAAAAACATATAAATATGTTATATTCGGATTAAAAACAAGCTCTGAAAATTAAAAATATACAAATTATAATTAAAATTAAATTTCCGAAATCGATTTAAAAACAATTTCATCTTATTCCTTGTCGGTTCTTGATTCCAAAAACATAATAGATATGATATGTTTGGATTAAAAACACGTTCAGAGAGTTAACAAGAATAGAGATATAAAAAAGCGTGCTATCCTCCTCAGCGCAACCGCTACCGCGCTTTTCTGGATTGTTAATTTCACTGCCTTTGCCACGAGCGGTGGACAGACGATGCTACGAGTGTACGGTCTTGCGGAAAAAATGAAATGCGTTCAGTTTCATTCTGTGAGTTCGACTGAGCTTGACTAAATGTTGTATTTTCGCCTTACGCGACTTGTTAAGACTTTGTTTTCTCAGACTTTCTGTTTATAACCTCTGTAAAATTACCCCCATTTTCAGACTCCCTGTTCACAGATTTGGTGTAGGTTTTAAAAGGGAAGTTTCACTACTTAGTTAATTGAAACAAAAACAAAAACGCGGTTAACACTGTTAGCACAGTCGTTTGCACGTTACTTTTGAGAAATGAGTTCTTCACACTTAAAAGAAAACAATTACATAGTCATTTTTTTCTCAAAAAGTTTCATCCACCGATGCTAGTTTTCACCACGGAAAGCCAAAGTTCAATTGTGATTTACAAAGAACAAATCTGAGAGTTTAGTATACATTTGTGTGCCGTATGTGTGTGTGTGTGTGTGTGTGTGTGTGTGTGTGTGTGTGTGTGTGTGTGTGGTGTGTGTGTGTGGGTGTGTGTGTGTGTGTATATATATGTGTGTGATTGTGTGTGTGTGTGTGTGTGTGCCATGTGTGTGTGTGTGTGTGTGTGAGTGTGTGTGTGGGTTTGTCCAAAACGTTCCAAAAAGCATATCTGCTCACATTTGAAAAACAAAAGTCGCAAACACACACAGACGGACAGACAGACAGGCAGACTGACATAGTATTGTTAAGTTGAGGATAATAATGTAGTAATTAAGTCAATCTAAAGATTCAAGAGACGGAACTTCGTTGACGTTGGTGAGAGAAACCCTTACAATTTTGCACACAACGCTAAGAAGTAGGCGTTGCTCTTATTCAGTCGATTTATGACGGCATCCAACAGTCATATTACAAAGGGAACTTTTCGGCGGGCGAACGTAGTACATTCATAGACAGAGAGGTTTGAAAAGAACAAGAAAAAAAAAAGTTTGGACACGAACTAAGACCGAGCTGGTCGTAATAACGCAGAATTTATTGTTTTCTGTTGATCACAACCGGAGGTCGCCATTGTTTAAGGGGCAGGCAATTTCTGTAAACCCTTCACCAGAGTGAAGTCCCTGGTGTTTTTATTTTTAGATCAGTGTTAGTATCTCGTCCGTTTAGGAACCTTTCGACATCTGTTATCAAGTATCCACTACTGCAGCCAGTTCTTTGGTATTCAGTTACGAAAACAGAACTAACCGTCGCATGGATTTTTTCTCCTTTGTTTAATTTCTTCTGTTTTCATTATCGGACAAGAAACTAATAACAACAAAAGGAACGTCACTCTGGTGAAGGGTTTACGCGAGTTGCCTGATAAGCGATGGCGACAGAAAACAATAAATTCTGCGTTATTACGGCCAGCTCGGTCTTAGTTAGGGTCCAAGCTTTTTATTTCTTATTCTGTTCAAGTCTCTCCGTCTATAAAACCGAACCAAACAATAGTACGTTCGCCCGCTGAAAAGTTCCTTATCCCAGTGTAATTTGACTGTTGGATGACGTCATAAATCAGTCGAACAAGAGCAAAACCTGCTTCTTCTACTGACTATGTGTCACAAGCGGCTTTACGATTTGTATAATTTTATGCTGTGTTGTTAAAGGTATTACTGTGGGGCGCATGTGTCCCTCTATTTTACCTGTCACAGGTAGACAACCGGTTAACTTCAAGTGTCTCGTGGAGTTCGTGCTCAGGTATTTCACGTGTATTTTACTTGTATTTTGTCAGGTGAACTCAGAGCCAATTTCGAGCTCGTAGATACGTATAAGTTACAGCTCCGTCCATCCATGATATCGCGTTGTATTTTGTCGAAACTGGGTCAATGAATATGATGACGTCACTCGAGGCTCTGCCGAGAGTGACTTCATTATATTCATTCACCCCGTCGAGACAAAATGTGACCCTCCACCACGAAATGAGTCGCATGTCACCTCGCGCGGTTCTGCGTAAGGCTTAAATATAAGTCCGGGGAGTGGCTGGTAACAGTGTGAGGGTCACCTTAGTCACAGGCTTATAACTCAAACTCTTTTCTAAAACGGGTGTCACCAGAGGATAGAGCATGAAAAACTCTTTAGGAAAATGTAAAAATATGAAAATCATGCAAAGGTGACATGTGACTCATTCCGTGGTGGAGGGTCACAAATACCACGCGATACCATGGATGATTCGGAGCTGTAACGTATATATGGCATGACCAAAGTAAGGAGAAGTTGTAGAACTATATTTTGTGTCAGTCTTGGCAAGGCGCAATTTTAACACTACGCTGGAACGCTGAAGAAGAAGAAGAAGAAGAACACTACGCACGAAATAAACGTTAAGTGATAACGTTGTGCGGGTGCTACCCACGTGCTGCAGCTGTAAAATTCGTTCAAGTTTTCCATTTACTTGTCACTGCGGCTGCGCAAGTTATTTTGCCTAGGTCAAGGCCGAACTTTAGGCCTACGGAGAAATATCGCTGGATATTTTCTCACTAGAATAACAGAGAGAAAGAAGGGAAGTCATGCTATATTCCTTTTTATCATTTGTTCTTTGCCTCTGGTCGAGGAAAGAAGGCTTGCGTTCCAAGCGAATCCGTTCTTCATTGAACGTAGGGTTTGCTTATGTAGAGCAAACGCCGGAAACCTGTTATCAACGGCAGGGGATATTGTATGGCTACTTCATTGCAACCAGGATGTGGTTGTTTTTACCATGCCGAGGCTTTAAACTGACCTACTACTGAAGAGAGGTCTGCCTGTTCCACTTTCGACGACGGCACTGCTCGCCTGGCAAGGACTTGACGTCACCGATGGCTCCTGTCGCTTCGCACTACGTATACGGCCTCGTTAACCCAAGTTCATGGACGATTACGGATACGCTTGCATGGTAACATTAGCCTTAGCCCGTCCTAACAGCTAAAAGTGCAGGAACCATAACTTCATTGTGAACTGAGCGGAAGTGAGAGGTGTGAAAAATGCTTTAAAAAGAAAATAATTATTCTTTGTTGTTATTGACTTTATTACTGTTTGATCTTGTTGTTGTCGTTGTCAAAGTTATCGTAAGAAAGAGTTGTATGGTTAGTTAGTGAGTTGTGTGTGTATTTATGTTGATCTACGTATATTTGATTTTTGTAAGAAACGTTCTTAATCTACTGTTCGTGTCAACTTGTGTTTTGTAGTCGAAAGAGCAAGATTGTTATTAAGTCGTGGATGACAGACTGCGTGCGTGTTTTATGCATGTGTGCGTGACACTATGCTTTGTGAGCAAAATGAACCCTTACCTGCATGTAGAGGAAGTACTCAGGCAAAGAAATAACCAATAAAGCAGGCCTCATCATTCACCACAATGGTGGGTTTTTGTTTGTTTTGTTTTTATAGAAAGATTAACATATAAACAATAATAACCGACCAACCAACCGGCAACCAACAGAAAAACGACTGCCAATACGTGAGTTCTTCCAGACGTGTTCTTTTTTTTATTGCTTTTTGTCTTGAGGTTAATGGTAATAAAAAAAAATACCAAACACAGCCATTTCCAGCGACGTTTTCAACATTTCAAAACTTTTCTGTAACTCTGTGACAGTGCAAAAATATATCCTTGCCAAAATCAAGCAAGAAATTAAGCGAGCAAGCAACCAAATTGAGACCGCTTTCATGGAAACACACTATTTTATTTAAAGTTAAGAACAGACTGACTAACACACACACACACACACACACACACACACACACACACACACACACACACACACACACACACACACACACACACTCCATTTCCATGACAGAATAAGCCAAGTGATATTAGAAACACCGGGACTACAGTACTTGGTATTTATCTAAAAGTTAGACAGCGTTAGGAATGATTTGTGTGTGTTTTTGCTGATAATTCTTTTCTCCATTCAAGTGGAAAATCGGTTCAAGAAATCGAAACTTCTTTTCAAATTGCCTTAAACGCTGTGAATAACTGGTGTAGTTTAAATGCTATGATTATACATCCAGCGAAAACCAGAAGTATGGTCATTGCGACACGACAAAAACACCAGGCTACTCCACTCCAATTAAAGCTTTTTTTTGATGCGACACCAATTGAATAAGTTCAGGAACACTGTGTGTAAGGAGTAATTATTGATCGCGAACTCAAGTGGCAGGCACACTTAATCAAAACATACTTTTAAGGACGTATTCACGAATAATTGTTTTCCAAAGTTAAAGCAATTCGCTCATTGAAATACTTTAGACATGTTTTACCATGCTCATATGTGACCCTCCACCACGGAATGAGTCGCATGTCACCTCGCGCGGTTCTGCGCTAGGCTTAATATAAGTCCGGGGAGTGTATGGTAACAGTGTGAGGGTCACCTTAGTCACAGGCTTATAACTCAAACAGTTTTCGCTCTTTTCTAAAACGGTTTGCACCACTGGATAGAGCATAAAACCCTCGTTAGGAAAATGTACAAATATGAAAATCATGCAAAGGTGACATGCGACTCAATCCGTGGTGGAGGGTCACATATATTACTTCACATTAATAACACATACTAGGACAACAAACTCCGTTGACTGAATAAGTTGGTGTGGTTGGAGCTCAGACATTTGCAAGAACAAATTATGTGGAGTCACAGCTAAACTTGTGCTGAAGCTTAAACAGGTATCTAAGGGAACGTAGAGTTACTTTACGGTAGTAGCCCCCTCCGCCCCCGAAATCAATGAAAATCGTTCATTCTTGTGAAGTTAAAACCAACTTTAAGCATATCTTATGCCGCGGTCTATTACATAGATCTTCGGTAGTCGTTGGTTTTGCCCCAGATTTTGTTGCTTGCGAGGGCCAACTGAGAAGTACCAAGCCCGACCAGGAAGGAATTGACTTAGACATTCCAAACTTTTTTATTTTTTATTTTTTTTTTATACATTTTATTTCCTTTATATACACATAAACATAGCATAACATACATCATACACCGAGTTTATCAACAGAGCGTATACACACGTACATACCTAGACAAGACACAGACATAGACAGTAGGGTGGGTTGTTGAAAAAACAGGGGATATGGAGGTAGGTGGGGACGGTGGTCACAATTTAGCCTCCAAGTATACATGGGGTTTAATTATCGGCATAAAAGTACTGTATAACCTGTTATGAGTAAATGGGTCAGGGGGTATCACATTCAAAAATGTTCATACGAAATCAATCAATACAATTATCCTATAGCATCAATGAAAAAAGTGTCTATATAAACACCACTCTTTTTCAAATTTACCATAATAATTATTTACACTAGCATTATACTTTTCGATCAAAAACCTTTCTTTAACAATTTTCACAAAAACATTTAGTGTTGGGACTGTCTTATTTAATTTGGCTCCAAATATACTTTGTTTGGCAAGGAGAATAAACAAATCAAGAACAGCATCCGTATGAAAGTTGTCTAAATACCCTAAAATGACAAGCTCTTTTGACAAATTCAAATTATTGCAATGTGTGAAATTTTGACATAACCATTCTGTGAAATCAGCCCAGAAAAGCTTAACTCTTGTGCACTCCCAAAACAAATGTATTAAGGTTTCCTCTTCCTGTGTACAAAAGCTACATAGTGATGTGTCGGAAATTTTCATCAAAAATAACAGGCGTTGAGTGGGAAAAATTCTATATAGTATTCTATATTGGAACCACCTTAGGTATGTGTCTTGTGTAGTTCGCCTTATTGTCAGAAATACCTTTCCAACATTTACATCAAAATTCAATAAATTAGCCCATTTTTCCATGCACTGTAGATTGCCATCATTTTTCACAAGATGGGTATATATATGTTTTACTCCACCTTTAGCTATTTGTTTCCATACAACATCATCACCAATATGAAAAACATTGTTTAAAACTGCATCTAACTTTAGTCTTTTTTGAAAATTCTTAACTGAGCGCATAACGCCCTCGAAAAAAACAAAATTCAGTTGTAAATTTGGATGTTTCAATTTAAAATCGTTATATGACAAAAACCCATCAGCTCTCATCAAGTGACCGACTGTAATAATGCCATTTTCCATCCAATTCCTGTTAAAAATAACCTTTTTATCTATGCAAATATGTACATTATAATACAGACGCTCTGAAGCAAAATCACTCAAGGAGATGGGGACACATTTGCATGCAAAATGTTTGTAATGTTTGAAAACATCTCTCCAGAAAGGATTCTGAACTCTTTGCATCAATATGTTTCCAAACTCACCTCCTCTCTTGTGAATGTTATGTACAAGTGGACACAGAGCTTTCAGAAGTTTAGTTACTTTTCCTTCACTACAAAGGACTCGCTGTAACCATGATATCTTCAGAGCTGACAAAAAGCATTTCAAATCCACCATTTTAAGCCCACCCTCTTCAAACGACTGATATGTTGTTGTTCTCTTTATTCTATCTTTCTTACCATTCCATAGAAATGAAAAAAATAACCTATTCAAATCAAACAAAAACTTATCATCAGGGTCTGGTAAACTCATAAACAGATGAGTTAACTTAGACAGCGCCAAACTCTTAATAACTGTTATTTTTCCAAAGGGTGTTAAATTTCTTCTGGACCAGGACCTGAACAAATTCTCAATTTCTACCAATTTATGTTCATAATTAAGGGGTATAATGTCATCTAGGTTGACTGAAAAAACAATGCCAAGAACTTGAAATGTTACAGGGTTCCAACTGAGCATAAGTTCCGGCATAAATTTAATATTGCAATTTGTATGTGAGCCTATCCAGACTGCCGTAGTTTTCTCATAGTTCATTTTCAGACCGGATATAGAGGCAAATTGCTTTAAAACGTTCATACATGCACAAAATGATTGTTTTGAACCATCCAGAAACAGGGCGGTGTCATCTGCAAACTGGGATATTAATATTTCATCATCTGCCACCTTTATACCTTTTATCTCTGTACTCTGGCGGATCATAATGGACAGAAATTCGGCACATATTAGATATGAATAAGGTGACAATGGATCTCCTTGTCTGGTACCTCTTTGTACATCAAACCAACTGGAATATTTACCATTCACAGAAACACATGATCTAATATTATTATAAAAAGTGAAAATCCATCTTTTAATGTCATCACCGAAGTTGAATTTGCACAAACATTTATCAATAAAGGACCAAGAAACGCTGTCGAAAGCTTTTTCAAAGTCAATGCACATTAAGAGACCACGTATGTTATGCTTATTCACATAAAATAGAGTATCATATAATAACCTTATGTTTTGGCCAATGTACCTTCCTTTAATAAAGCCTGTCTGATCTTCATGGATCAAGTTTGGTAACACAGACTTTAACCGTTCAGCAATACAGGATGAAGCAATCTTATAAACTACATTCAACAGTGTAATGGGTCGCCAATTTTTCAAAAAGCTTTTATCCTTTCCATCCTTTGGTATACAGGTAATAACACCCTGTCTCTGGGTGATAGACATCTCTCCCTTTTCAAAGCTACAATTCAGGGATCTCAAGAGAAAAGAACAGAGATCTTTAAAAAAGAACTTAAAAAACTCAGCTGTATACCCATCTGAACCAGGGCTTTTGTCGTTATTTAACCGTTTAATAACTGCCATCATTTCTTGCATGGTAATTTTCCCTTCCAAACAATCTCTTTCTTCATTGGAAAGTGCTGGGTGTTCTAAGTTTTCATCAATCGTTTCATTTACCAAATTTGTGTCTCTTGTGGAATACAATTCTTCATAAAAACACTTGACCTCATTACATATAAGGTCACTATCATGTATAACCCCGTTCTCAGTCTGTACAAAACACATTGCTTTCTGCACATAATTCCTTTTTTCCAGGTTACAAAAATAATTGGTATTCTTCTCACCATCACAAATCCACCTGGCACGTGATCTCACAATAATACCATCGACTCGCTTCTGCCGCACTTCACCCAAATCTCGCTTCTTCTGTTCTAACAACTGTACATTACTTTCATTCACCTGATTCTCCAAACATACAATCTCAGCAAGGATTTCTCTTTCTTTCCTATCACTTTCTCTTTTTTTATGTGAGGCGTAGGAGATACATTTACCTCTTATCTCCAGCAAAATCATTTCAAAAAATAATTGATCATTAATCATCAACACCAAATCTTCATCCTCAATCAAATGTATATTATTTCTGTCATAAACAGGTACAGCATATTGTATTTTCAAATCTAATATTACTTGTTTAACTAGTCCAACAAATGTTATATCTTTTAATAGTGAGTTATTAAACTTCCATAGTGGTCGGTGTCTTTTTACAATGTCAGTATTAAAACATAAAGACACAGGTGAATGATCCGAATTATAACTGGGCATAATATCAACACCATTAACAATTAATCCCAATTGTTCAGATGTTAAAAAATAATCCAGTCTACTTCTTTGTACACCATTAAATCTTCGCCAGGTATATTTTCTTAAACCGGTGTGCAGATTTCTATAAATATCTACAAGATTCAACTGTTCCATCATTTCTAACATCTTTTTCCTACTTCTCATTTTATACACTTTTGAAGGATGATTAGAATCAATCTTAGGATCAATTGCAATGTTCCAGTCCCCTCCAATCACAATACAATCATTATCAAATGAAACAATATTATCTATCAGGTTTTCAAAAAACTCAGGGTGGTCACCAGTGCTTGGGCCATATACATTCCCCAGAGTAAATCGTTTATTCAACATTTCTATATCAATCAAAATATATCGCCCCTCTGGATCTCTCACAACATTATGAAGTTTATATTCAAAATTATTTTTAAATAACACAGCAACTCCTCTGCTTGCAGTACTATTTCCTGCCACAATACATTCAAACCCCCATTGTGATCTGATCATATTTTCTTGTTCAATTTTCCAGTGCGTTTCCTGTAGTAGAAATACATTACCCTTGCTTTTTCTCAACAAATCAAAAACATCTTTTTTCTTTCTAAAATCTCCTAAACCATTTACATTAAAAGTAACAATATTTAATAATTCACACATAGCCATCTTCAAATTTAATTTCCATTTCATACAAGACTGTACATTCGATGCAAATCAAACACAAACATGTCAACTTGCATGCTCGACAAATTCGACAACACACCTGACATACCAAACTGTCAACACGGACAACAACACTTCGAGTAACTTCCAATGCATACATAGAAACAAGCACTGCATTCGAGTTGATTTGTGGTGCTGCAGGTGAACATTTACATCGTGTGCATGATTCCGACATAGCAAGGAATAAATCACCGAATGAACAGGTACAGTTTTGTTGTGACCACCGTCTTACATACACAAGGGGCAGGAAGGGGGAAGTAGTGGGGGGGGGACTGACACAACACAGCAGGGGAAACGACACACAGACTGGTTGCAACGGCAACAAACAACTCGCACCATACACACACACATCTATACATATACATACTGTTAGTACTCAGCGCTCTCTCGTGACCAGTTTATGTCCATTAGACGAGCTGGAATGTTATCAGTTCTATGCCGCGTTCGACGTTCGCCATTTACACACTACAACGAGTGACAACAACACGCGCAATTCCATTGGCTGCTAGCAGCCACGCTGTAGTGACGTTGAAGTCACATGACATCTTTGTTTATAAAGATCGTGTACTACACGTGGCTGCAGATTTTGTCGACTTCTGGTTCGAGATTACCTAGTGTTGCGAGGAGCGGGTGGAGGGGGTAGAGGTAGATGGGTTGGTAGACTTTGGGCTGGCGACACGCACGCGCTCTAGGTCGGACAGCTTTGTGATCAGATGGATTCTGTCGTCGTCATCCTTAGCGAAAATCTTGCCGTCAGATGTCCAGGCACTCTGTATTCCCGGACGATCAGCGGCTTGTCGGTACAGAGTGTAGTTTGGCTTGGTCAAGTCCTCCACAATCACCACTTTCGGCTTGGCACCTTTCAGCAGGCGTCGGTTGCGTACTACTTCTTGCTTGGTTTTCCTGGAGAGAAACTTCACAATGATGGGCCGGTTTCTTCCTGCCTGTCTTTTGCCAACTCGATGTGCAGCCTCAATCAGATCTGGCGTAATGTGTGTCAACTTTAGCTGTTCATGCAAGACTGTTAGCACTTTCTTTTCGCTTTCCTCCGCAGATTCAGGATTTTCTTTCGATTCATCAACAAACAACAGTTTTAAGTTGCTGCGACGGGAGTACTGTTCGTTCTCGTTGGCCCGTTCGTATGCAAGTTTCCCGCAGTATAGCGCTTCTTCCACCTGTCGATGTGTGTCTTCTTGCTGTTTTTTGCATTTCTGTAGTTCAGTGGCCAGTTTGTTGTTTTCTTGGTGCAGATCGAACACCTCGCCTTTTAGCTGCTCAACCGTACCACATTAGACATTCCAAACTTGACATGAAATAATATAAGATGTTCGATGGGTTGTTGACAGACCAGCTTTTTTGTCAGTCCGAGGGGGAGGATATCGTCTTTTGTTTCATATCTATTGACCAAGGCCGAAGGCCGCGGTCAATAAATATGAATCAAAAGTCGATATGCCCCCCCGAGGACCGACAAAAAAAGCTGGTCTAACAACAAACCACCAAACATCGTTTTTGTCATCATTTTGGTAGTGAGAAAATAAGTGCCAAATCAACACAGGGAGCCATGCTTTGAAACACGAGTTCCGTTTTGATAACACATAGTTTGGGGCACCAGCACATTGTTGCAATCAAAGCTGGCGTGTGAAAGCAACTTTCTGTGTTTTGAGTTCATAATATGTTGGGATAGATATGTCAGGTTTGAGGATGCAGAGTTCTGTAGGTTCCTCTCAGTATTCCACCCCCTCGGTTTTCAGTTGTAAATATTAAGCTTAGTGATCGAATGTGGAAAATATACGTTGGGTCAAAGGTCACAGAAGATTTGCGTCGTGCAGCGAAGGAAAGAATCGCGATCTTGTTTCCGACTCATTGCCTCTTTGTTTTTTATTAGACCTGTCATTCTGCTTGCTCGACTTTGTTAGAAGTTTGCATATCTTGTTGCCATGTTCGTTGCTATAATTATTATTTCTTATTTGCGCTTCGTGTATCGATACAACGTTTTGTGCACGGGTCAAAATTTGTGTGTCAGGGGTCAATTGGTTTGACTTGAACTTGACGTTCGTGTTTCTCCGAACGTCTTTGTATCGAAACACAGATACACGCACTCCATGATTTTGTAAGAAGACAAAACACATTGCTAGGTTTCATTTGTTTGTAATGAATTTATGGCCTTTCATGAAGTAGTTTTGTTTTTTTGTTTATTTTTGCCAGTTTGCCAGTTCGTTTTTGGAACTTTGCAAAGCAGTGTCGTGTCGTCTGTTTAGGTCTGGGGAAACGCCAATGAAAAGAACCGAAGAATCCCCGAGCGTTTTTATTGGGTTTGCTTTTGATTATCCATGTATAACCTGCTTCCCGCAACTATGGTAACCGGGGATTTATTGCATGGGGAACATGATATTTATTTCCCAGCTTTTTGTGAATGAAAACTCGTAAAAATGATGACAAGAAAGGTTATTATGAAGGCTGCATGCAAATAATACGCATTTTCAACGGTTAGTTTGTGTGCATTTTTTTTCTCAAAGTACGGTACGCCACTGTTTACCCCACACTGGTGAAAACGACCAGTGATACAATATTTGCAAAGAAAAATATGTTGCCCATAAAGACATGACGTAAACATTTAGTAAGACTAAAAGGTGTGACAATTTTGTTTCAGGGAGCACTGTAAGCAGTCCGCCCCCAGAAGGTAAGTCAGGTGGGATGTATTATTATTGTCTGTGTTATTGTATAACCCGTTGAATCTGTCTCTCGATCATGTCCTCATCATACTTTCATTCCTTGTATATCGTGAAATTGCTGCACTGTGTGCACACAAACGGAAGTTCAAGGCGTGACCATTTTGTTTCAGGGATCACTGTTAGTGTTAGCAGTCCGCCACCAGAAGGTAAGTCAGGTGGGATGTATGCTCAGCTTGACCAAACTGTCTGTATTCTGCATAATGTTTGCCTTGGATCAAAATATATACACATTATGTGACGAAAGTTATCAGAATTACATTGTCAGCAAATGTAAATCCTTGTCAGTAGGACAGGGAAATTGCTGATGATGGACACTGCTTCTTAAAGGCACATTAAGCCTCCCGTAAATCATCACAGATACTGTCAGTCTTTTACACACAGTACAAACACCCTTCCATTTGAACGCTCACCAAACGGGAACATCCTAGGTGCCCTACGTAAAGAGCGAGCAATTTTCAAAGAATTTATTTTTGCGTGGTTTATCTTACCCCTGAGCCATCGTGAACCCGTGTGATCGTGATCCAGTACTAGTTTCCCTTTTTACATTTAGTCAAGTTTTGACTCAACGTTTTAACATAGAGGGGGAATCGAGACGAGGGTCGTGGTGTATGTGTGTGTGTGTGTGTGTGTGTGTGTGTGTGTGTGTGTGTGTGTGTGTGTGTGTGTGTGTGTGTGTGTGTGTGTGTGTGTTTGTCTGTCTGTGTGTGTGAGTGTGTTGGGCGATTCAGACCAAACTACTGAACCGATCTTTATGAAATTTGACATGAGAGTTCCTGGGAATACTTTTGATGACGTCATATCCGGCTTTTTGTAAAAGTTGAGGCGGCACTGTCACACCCTCATTTTTCAATCAAATTGATTGACATTTTTGTAAAGCAAGTTTCGACGAAGGCCGGACTTCGGTATTGCATTTCAGCTTGGTGGCTTAACAATTCATTGATGACTTTGGTCATTACAAATCTGAAAATTGTAATACATTTTTCTTTATATATAAAACGATCCAAATTTACCTTCATCTTATTTTACATCATTTTCGGATTCCAAAAACATATAAATATGTTATATTTGGATTAAAAACAAGCTCTGAAAATTAAAAATATAAAAATTATAATCAAAATTAAATTTCCGAAATCGATTTAAAAACAATTTCAGCTTATTCCTTGTTGGTTCCTGATTCCAAAAACATATAGATATGATATGTTTGGATTAAAAACACGCTCAGAAAGTTAAAACGAAGAGAGGTACAGAAAAGCGTGCTATGTTATACCCAGGAACTCTCATGTCAAATTTCATGAAGATCGGTCCAGTAGATTTCTATGAATCGATGTACACACACACACACACACACACACACACACACACACACACACACACACACACACACACACACACACACATACACACATACATACAACACGACCCTCGTCTCGATTCCCCGTCTATGTCAAAACATTTCGTAAAAACTCGACTAAATGTAAAAAGGGTCTCCCCGCAAAGGTAGACGCGCCTTTATGAACAGGTCAGTGATTTTCATAACTTACAAGCATAAATCATTTTTGATTTTGCCTATTCGGCTGAAATTGATGAATTTGGGAACATGATCGTGAATGATTAGTTGGTTTGCTGCAAACGTGACCCCTCACATACTCACACTTATTTGTGGTCTGCTGGTTACACATTGTAACCACAAACAAAAATGTAAGCCTGCTCTAGCATTGATTAAAGCGCCAGTCCTTCCCAAGTTAACAATTCGACTCACCAAATAAGGTCAAGTATGGTCAGGTTTTTACACGTCAAACGACCATGTGACCCCTTGGGTACATACTAAAAATCAACAGCCTGTCTGTTATTAACGCCGAGCTTGAATTTTGTAACAATAAACTAATGTATAAACTAACACGCTTTTTGTTAAACATGATTCATCAGAACATTCTCACTCTGCACAGAAAGCGGTCAGAATGTAGATTTGTTGGCAAATGTGACCCTCCACCACGGAATGAGTCTCATGTCACCTTTGCATGATTTTCATATGTTTTACATTTTCCTAAAGCGTATTGTATGCTCTATCCAGTGGTGAAAACCGTTTTAGAAAAGAACAAAAACTGTTTGAGTTATAAGCCTGTGACAAGGACTACTACTAAAGGACGTGCACAGCTTGATTCCTGACTTCGCTAGCAGAGGCCATCGCTTCGTTTGCCAACTACCACTTTCTACCTAACACAATCATTAAAATTGAGTCCTTAGGTGCAACACAAATTGCCTGATGCCTAGATATAGATATATTGTTAAAAATCTAGGCATGTTTATGCTTTGCAATACCACAATTACTCAGACTGACAGCATTGGAATAATAGGCCGTGAAAAGTAGGATATGCGCCGAAATGGCTGCGATCTGCTGGTCGATGTGAATGCGTAATGTATTGTGTAAAAAATTCCATCTCACACGGCATAAATAGATCCCTGCGCCTTGAGTCCGAGTCTGGAGATACGCGCGCGATATAAGACTTCATATAACATTGCACCCAACGGTACAAGACTAGTAACAGTAGAGCTGTGATCATTCGACATGATTAATAAATTATAGTTTTTTTTAAAGTTCTGAATCACATTTGCTCTACAAAAGTTGAACAAGTTGAGCTAATTACATATTTTCAGAGATTTTGGTTGGACATTTTTGTAAACAACAACTACCGCGAGGGTAGCCCGCGGATTGAAATAGGATACCCCCTGGCTGGCAACACAGGGCAACAATGTTCCCACTGTCTATCCTTTCTCCTTGTTTCTCATCTTCCGTCTCTTGTCTTGCTTTTTATCTGCACTGTTTCCTGCCTTCAAGCCCTGTAATCTATCTGTATTCATAAAAAAAATATCGTAATCACTCCAAGTCGGAGTATGACTGCCCATGCGACAGAGTATAACAAACGGCCGTACACGCAAAATTCTCATCCCCGAAAAGGGATGACCCTGGGAACTCAAGCCCAGGAACAGGAACAAGAAGAAGAAGAAGAAGAAAAAGTAAACAACAACAACAACCAAAACAAAAAACAAACAAGTCGCGTAAGGCGAAAATACAACATTTAGTCAAGTAGCTGTCGAACTCACAGAATGAAACTGAACGCAATGCCATTTTTCAGCAAGACCGTATACTCGTAGCATCGTCAGTCCACCGCTCATGGCAAAGGCAGTGAAATTGACAAGAAGAGCAGGGTAGTAGTTGCGCTAAGAAGGATAGCACGCTTTTCTGTACCTCTCTTTGTTATAACTTTCTGAGCGTGTTTTTAATCCAAACATATCATATCTATATGTTTTTGGAATCAGGAACCGACAAGGAATAAGATGAAAGTGTTTTTAAATTGATTTCGACAATTTAATTTTGATAATAATTTTTATATATTTAATTTTCAGAGCTTGTTTTTAATCCAAATATAACATATTTATATGTTTTTGGAATCAGAAAATAATGGAAAATAAGATGAACGTAAATTTGGATCGTTGTATAAATTTTTATTTTGTTTTACAATTTTCAGAATTTTAATGACCAAAGTCATTAATTAATTTTTAAGCCACCAAGCTGAAATGCATTACCGAAGTCCGGGCTTCGTCGAAGATTACTTGACCAAAATTTCAACCAATTTGGTTGAAAAATGAGAGCGTGACAGTGCCGCCTCAACTTTCACGAAAAGCCGGATATGACGTCATAAAAGACATTTATCAAAAAAATGAAAAAAACGTCTGGGGATTTCATACCCAGAAACTCTCATGTCAAATTTCATAAAGATCGGTCCAGTAGTTTAGTCTGAATCGCTCTACACACACACACAGACAGACACACACACACACACACACACACACACACACACACACACACACACACACACACGCACACACACACGCACGCACATACACCACGACCCTCGTCTCGATTCCCCCCTCTACGTTAAAACATTTAGTCAAAACTGACTTGACTAAATGTAAAAAAGACTACCTGACTGCAGCATTCAATCTGCCAACCGGGCCTTTTTCACTGATGTCCGAAGCAACACGGCATTCTTCTGATGGTCTTTCTCCAGATTCTGGATCTCATGCAGCAGCACATTCGACAAGTGCGTGTAGACTTTCGAACAGTTAATGTCAATGCTGTTGAAGTTGGCGACTGTTAGAAGAATACTGCCCAGTCTTTTGCGGCAGCAAGCACGGTGACGCGCCTTCTTGACAAAACACAGTCCAAGCCGCACAAGTTCAAACGTCGACACATGGGGAATGGTCAGGGAGCCTCTGGAGACAGTCTCAACAAAGTCTTTGACTTCACTGGTCACAAGTGGTTCTTCATCACTGAACGCCAGGTCACCCCCACACTTGCTCTCCAGCCACCCGGCCACATAGGCAGCACTGCTCTCCTCATTGACAGTCAGTGTCACTTCTGCAGTGTATTTATCAATGGAGGCTGCATCTTCTAGCATGACAGGGCCCAGGCAGGTGTGCTCCTTTGGCTCGGGCTGCAGCTCAATTGACTTGAGGTACGTGGCGGCATGTCTGGCAAGGCGTTTCTTGCAAGCATAGAAGACGTTCCCTGTGGTCATGAAGGAGTTTGCGCCAGTGGACTGCCTGTACACGGAGAACTCCCCCTCAAGTCGGTCACTTTGGATTTCCCGCAGAAGGACATATATTCAAAATGTTCAGATGTCAACAAATAGTTGCAGACTGCCACAAGACCCTGCATGGTCTGCACTAGTGCCTTCTTGGTGTCATAATATGGGTAAGGCACTGGATGCGTGTTGCTTCATGCCCCGAGTCAGCCCCCTGAAAAAAAGCCAGGAATGTATCCAGACTTGTAGACCCTGGTTCTTGAACAGCTCGATGGGGATCGTTGAGGCGCCGGTCCTGCCCTTTCCCAGACACATTGACTGTGTTCCACCAGTTGACGACAGTTTGGATGAAAGTGGCAGTCTCATGGCAGCCTTGCAGTGTCAATGCAGCAACAACTTTGTCGTTACAAACTCTCAGTACATGTTTCACATTCTGTAGTTGAAGTTTTGAAGGGTTGACAGCAGCTTGAGTGAGGGATGTCATCTTGAGAACGCTGTCTTTCTCGGCTTCATACAGTTGTGTGACATCTGTGAAATACGCCACTGATCGGTTGTCAAAGCTTATCTTTTGGCACTTCTCACTGATCCAATTGTTCCTGATACATTTCAGTAGATGGACAGTGTCAACAATCATTAGATTCATGAAAGTTTTCTGACATGAAAACACAAACAAACCTGTCACTTGATCTTGAAATTATAACATTCTTGTGCTGTTTCTGCAAGTCTTTCTCGGGATTGAATGAGGCCAGTGAAGAGATGGTATCCTTTTGAAGAAAGTGCCTCAATTGTTTGTCTTCGTCTTTCGCCGGACGAGGTGAAGGTTTGGGCGTGGGCAGGCACGATGTCGGCACATTAAAAACACAAGGAGGGATCGTAGGCCGTGTGGCACCACCAGACAATGTTACCATAGGAGGATTGAGTCCCCAATGTTTTTCAGTTCACAGATGAAGAACTTCGCTGGGTCTAAAACAAAATGTTCGCGTGGAGGGAGCACAACCAGCCACTTCTGTCTCTCAGACTCGTCTCTTGGCAGTCTAAATACACGGCACTTATTCTTCTCGTTGTAATTTCCTTTACAGTTCACCACACCACACTTATTAGGCATTTTGAAGGCACAGAAACAGGAAAACACTTGGTAAACAAGAATGTTCAACTCAGAATCGACGCCAGCATAGTAGACCAATGCACTCTTGGTTCTAACCTTGCGACAAACAACATAGTGCGTACTTTGCACCACCTCAACTGAATTTAAAATGTTCGCCAGGGAAGAATCTAATACATAAATGCTCCCAGTGTGATATCTACAACAATCTTCGATGTGACTAAAGTGTGTACTTGTTAAAAAAACCATTGTATTACACTTCAAAAAGTTCTTCCAAACTCCTACGCCGAATTGCGGCTAAAAATAGAACAAGGGGCCTGCAGAGCCTGATGAAAACTGGCCTTCGCTAGCGAAGTCAGGAATCACGCTGTGCACGTCCTTTAGTAGTAGTCCTTGGCCTGTGACTAAGGTGACCCTCACACTGTTACCAGACACTCTCCGGACTTATATCAAGCCTAGCGCAGAACCACGCGAGGTGACATGCGACTCATTTCGTGGTGGAGGGTCACAAATGTCAAAGTGGAGGGAGGATCTTATTTCGCGTACAAGCCCGGCCAAATGTGAGATGGTGAGCCATGCAGGTAGGGCTGTGCCTTTGAACTACAGGCATGGGAATTGTCCGCCGAAAGACAAATTTGCGCCAAATTGGTTTTTTTGTTCCGCCGAAAAATCAGAAGTTTCCGCCAAAAAAAAATGGGGGAGGCAAAAATGGTTCTAAAAACTGCATTAAATGGCAAACTTGGAGCTAAGATGACACCAAATTGCACCATTTGGGTTCTTTGGAGAGAAAATAATTCGGGGGGGCATGCCCCCGGACCCCCTAGTAAGGCTAGGTGCTTCGCGCCGTCGACTTTGTTATTACTTACAAATTTTCAGCCTTTTTTACAATTTTTAATTCCCATGCCTGAAACTAGCATGTTGTATGCTCTCCGCCATTTAAGACGTGTATCAGGAAGATGTCGAAAGAGAACAAATTAAAGAAAAAAAGAAGAATAAAAGAAAGAGAACAAATGCATTGAAGAATATGTGTGTATGTGGACCTTTGACGTAGCTTTAATTATTTATGTATTCATTTATTTGTTTATTAATTATTTGAACGGATTAATTCATTCGTTGATTTTTGTTATGTACATTTATGGAATGATTGGTTGATTTATACATTTAATTATTTATGTATTCATATATTTATCAATATGTTCATTTATATACCCATTCATTCAGATGCTCCCTTGCTCCCTGCGGTTGTTGTCATCGTTATGTTGATGGTGCTGAACACAGTGATAACAGTCATGTGTGTTCTGACTGTCATCTACATCAAAAGTGAGTGCATGTATTTATTTTATTTATTAAGGAGATTTCTATAGCGCATAACTAAAAGCACTATGCGCTATGTATACTTATGTCGTGCCTAGATCTTGAAAGTGCCTAAGTTCTTGAATTAGGTAGTCTCTTGCCTAATTCGTGAAATAGGCAACGGCAGTGCCTAACCTGTGAAATCAATGTTGAATTTTGCCTAATTTGTGAAATTTTATGATTTAGGCTGCCTATTGCATAAATTAGGCAGCCTAAGTCGTGAAATTAGGCAAAGTTTCGATTTAGGCACGACTGCTGTACAATTTAGGCAAACATGTCTACAGAATAGGCAAAATCCTTGCCTAATGTGTCAAATCAATTCTAAGGTCTAACTGTTTTACAAATTAGTCAGTCTGTTTGAACCCAAAATCATCCGCGTGCGTGCGCGCCTCTCACTGCGTTGCGGGTGACAACATATCAAGTTTGTGAACACTACTAACTACTTGTGAACAGTACTAACTGTGATACAAGTGAGATAATAATCACACTGGAGCATTTCAGATAAACTTTCTCAGTCACTACTTCACACCAGCACCTGACTGTCAGTGTTAGCCAAATCCAGCCATGGAAACTAAAAGGTCACAATTTCGTATTCGTTTTGAGGAGCATCTTGGAAATGGAGGCTACACAAAATTCTGTTTACCGGACCAGGAAACATACCAAACCATCATTAACCTGTTAAGTGGTACAGTTTCTGAAAAACGCAGAAGTCTGTATTACCTGCGAAAAAAGTTCGAGATTCTGGAAGTGGGAGGATTACAGAAAGTCTTCAAGGTAAGCCTTAAATACTATTTCACAAACGCGCTCTCTCTCTCTCTCTCTCTCTCTCTCTCTCTCTCTCTCTCTCTCTCTCTCTCTCTCTCTCTCTCTCTCTCTCTCTCTCTCTCTCTCTCTCTCTCTCTCTCTCTCTCTCTCTCTCTCTCTTTCTCTCTCTCTCTCTCTCTCTTCCTTCTCTCTCTCTCTCTCTCTCTCTCTCTCTCTCTCTCTCTCTCTCTCTCTCTCTCTCTCTCTCTATATATATATATATATATATATATATATGCAATGCATTATTGCAACTATGCTGCAATTTCCACACTATATTTTTTTCCCATTTTCCTTATTACTATTTACATTATGTACGTCTGTAAGAAACAATAACCTTGTCAATTTTACTATCTATATTCTGTGCGTCTGTATTAAGTGTTTGTATAAGGGACAGGTTGTAAGATTAGGCTTTGCCTAAAACCTATATCCTTTGGTAATAAAGTTCAGTTTCAGTTTCAGTTTCTCTCTCTCTCTCTCTCTCTCTCTCTCTCTCTCTCTCTCTCTCTCTCTCTCTCTCTCTCTCTCTCTCTCTCTCTCTCTCTCTCTCTCTCTTTCTCTTTTTCTCTCTCTGTCTCTCTCTGTCTCTGTGTCACTGAACTGTTTGAGGTCACTTTTGACACAACATTTTGTTCGACCTCATGATTCTAAACATGTGAGTAGTAGTAGAAAAAGATGCATAGAAATACATAAGTTTCATCAATTGCCGTTTGTAATCCATGGAAAAAAAAAAGAACAACGTTATTATATTTCACAAAATATGCAAATTAGTTCTAATTTATGCAAAACATTTTTTTTATTAAATCTCAGAAATGTGCATTTATTTTCTGGGTCATGCTCGTGGCACTTCGGGGGATTGGGGGGTTGGGGGGTGGTGACGATCAATAACCTTTGTTTCAGTGGAATCCAAATGGGACGCCGGCGGAAAGAAAAATCAATTCTTGTGATCGTGATCATTGTTTATTGTCGTGGGGGTAACATGACCGTTTTTATATTTAGTCAAGTTTTGACTAAATATTTTAACATCGAGGGGGAATCGAAACGAGGGTCGTGGTGTATGTGCGTGTGTCTGTGTGTCTGTGTGTGTGTGTGTGTGTGTGTGTGTGTGTGTGTGTAGAGCGATTCAGACTAAACTACTGGACCGATCTTTATGAAATTTGACATGAGAGTTCCTGGGTATGAAATCCCCGAACGTTTTTTTCATTTTGTTGATAAATGTCTTTGATGACGTCATATCCGGCTTTTCGTGAAAGTTGAGGCGGCACTGTCACGTCCTCATTTTTCAACCAAATTGGTTGAAATTTTGGTCAAGTAATCTTCGACGAAGCCCGGACTTCGGTATTGCATTTCAGCTTGGTGGCTTAAAAATTAATTAATGACTTTGGTCATTAAAAATCTGAAAATTGTAAAAAAAAATAAAAATTTATAAAACGATCCAAATTTACGTTTATCTTATTCTCCATCATTTGCTGATTTCAAAAACATATAAATATGTTATATTCGGATTAAAAACAAGCTCTGAAAATTAAATATATAAATATTATTATCAACATTAAATTGTCGAAATCAATTTAAAAACACTTTCATCTTATTCCTTGTCGGTTCCTGATTCCAAAAACATATAGATATGATATGTTTGGATTAAAAACACGCTCAGAAAGTTAAAACAAAGAGAGGTACAGAAAAGCGTGCTATCCTTCTTAGCGCAACTACTACCCCGCTCTTCTTGTCAATTTCACTGCCTTTGCCATGAGCGGTGGACTGACGATGCTACGAGTATACGGTCTTGCTGAAAAATGGCATTGCGTTCAGTTTCATTCTGTGAGTTCGACAGCTACTTGACTAAATATTGTATTTTCGCCTTACGCGACTTGTTCTGTTTTCAGCTCAGGAAGAATCCGGATGACGGCATCCAATACCTTCTACCCAAGTCGGAAATCTGTGATGCTCTGTGGGATGCACACCTGTCAACTGGGCATGGAGGCGAGAAGAAGATGAGGTTCTTCATTGCTGACATGTACGACAATTTGACACATAAGATCATAGCAGCGTTCGTCTCCAACTGCGAAACTTGCCAGAAAAAGAAAACCAAGCCCAACAAGGGACTAGTTGTCCGACCACTGCAAACCAAAAACATCTTAGAGCGAGGTCAGTTGGACTTGATCTAGATGGAATCTGCGCCTGATAGGGAATTCAAGTACATCCTTAATTATCAAGATCATTTCTCGAAGTTCCTTTTTCTTCGTCCAATGAAAACAAAGAAGGCTGCAGAAACCGCCTACAACTAAATTGATATTTTTTGCATGATTACGCCACCGACTGTGCTCCAAAGTGACAACGGAAGGGAGTTCACTGCTCACGTGATCAATGAAATAGTCAAGATATGGCCCGGACTCACCATCGTGCACGGATCCCCTCGTCATCCTCAGAGTCAGGGATCTGTTGAGCGTTCCAACGCTGATGTCAAATAGATGCTGACCGCGTGGGCCATCGACAACGACACCACTAAGTGGGCTGAGGGGCTCAGATTCGTCCAGCTGCAAAAAAACTCATCCCCTCATCGCAACCTGAACAATAGAACACCACTGGAAGTTTTCTGTGGCCGGAAGAAAACGTCTGGGCTTGAAAGAACGTGCTTGCCAAAGGAGGTCATCGCAATGCTAAACAAAGAAGAGGACCTTTTGGAAGTCCTGTCCAGAATGCAAGTTGCAGGTGGACAGAGCGTTGAGCCTGAGGCAGCTGGGGATGACAATGATTAAGCAGCGCCTGAAAATGAAAACGCTGCTGCGGCAAGAATTGACAAAGAACTCAGGCCACAGAATTCAACTGAAAATGATTCAGAGGTGGAAGGTGCAGTTGGAGGTGCCGCCACTTCAAGTACAGCTCTAGAAGAACTCGGTCCACAGAATTCAACTGAAAATGATGCAGAGGTGGAAGGTGCAGTTGGAGGGGCCGCCACTTCAAGTAAAGCTCTAGAAGATCTTGCAAGCATCTTGAAGCAGTCCAGACAAGATGCACGTGAAGGACAAGAAAAAAGCCGTGCTGAAATGCTGCGAACAACAAGAGCCAAGCTGGTTCCACTGCTGCAAAACGACGGCGTGCTGGTTCCAGTCAGCCAGTTTGATTAAAGTAAATTGGAGCTCTAAAATTGTAAAAAAAAATTAAAAATATAAGGTATTCAGCTAAACTTATTTTCTTATAGCCGGCCATTGGTGCCGCTCGGGACCAGAGATTTCCTTTCGTACAAACGGACTTTCATACATCCGTGTTTCTTACAAGCGGAAAATGCTAAGTAATAACAAAGAGTAGATGCTGCCGGGACCCCCCCCCCCCCCCCCCCCCCCGCAGCACCTTTCATACAAACGGACTTTGTTACATACGATGTTTCTTACAACCGGTCTACACTGTATTTTGTTCGTGCACAAGTGGATGAAATACTACAAGTAGATAACATTGTTCATTGGCTCTATCGACGCCCGTTTTTAACCACTTGCTTCCATTTATATGATAAACCGTCCATAGATCGTCGTTCTCCCGAACTAACTCCTTAGTATGTCATCGAGAATATAGGATTTTGGGATATCTTTTCATGCGCCTTTCGGCGATTGGTCAATGCATTTCGTATCAATAATGTCGGTCTCGTTTGAAATTATCCCTACTTGATATTGCTTTCCAAACTTATACGAAGTGACCGGGAGCGTAGGGTCAGTTACTGAACTAGCCACAAACAGTGAGATATGGAGAACAGTACACAAATACGAACGGAGAGACGCTCGAGAACTGAATTTTAATATTTGAAGTTAAAATCTCCCTCGACTCCAGTGCGACAAAATAGCTCAGTCAGTAGATTGACGGTGCGCTAGTCCTTACTTTTGTGGTCCCGGGTTCGATTCGTTTCGAAGGCAATTTTATTTTTACATTTAGTCAAGTTTTGACTAAATGTTTTAACGTAGAGGGGGGAATCGAGACGAGGGTCGAGGTGTATGTGCGTGTGTGTGTGTGTGTCTGTGTGTGTGTAGAGCGATTCAGACTAAACTACTGGACCGATCTTTATGAAATTTGACATGAGAGTTCCTGGGTATGAAATCCCCGAACGTTTTTTTTATTTTTTTGATAAATGTCTTTGATGACGTCATATCCGGCTTTTCGTGAAAGTTGAGGCGGCACTGTCACGCCCTCATTTTTCAACCAAATTGTTCGGGTAATGTTCGACGAAGCCCGGACTTCGGTATTGCATTTCAGCGTGGTGGCTTAAAAATTAATTAATGACTTTGGTCATTAAAAATCTGAAAATTGTAAAAAAAATATGTTTTTTATAAAACGATCCAAATTTACGTTTATCTTATTCTCCATCATTTGCTGATTCCAAAAACATATAAATATGTTATATTCGGATTAAAAACAAGCTCTGAAAATTAAATATATAAAAATTATTATCAAAATTAAATTTTCCAAATCAATTTAAAAACACTTATTACACAGTAAATTGCATGGGAAAAATGTGAAAAGGTGACATTCAGTAGAACAATTCACCCTGATGTTTTTTATATTTATTTTTATTTTGACGTGGTGATTTTTAATGCGATATACAAAAAGGGTCCCGCCTTGACCGTTATAACATTTAACAGGTCACCTAGAATCAGTCCTGATTGGTCACATAGCCATAAAGGGCACTAGAATGATAATAAACCGTCCTATAGCGCGTTAAGCCTAACATTAATAAATCATAATACTAAAATGTCAGCACATTTCACGGGAACTTTCTTTATTTGGTGTTTAACGTCGTTTTCAACCACGAAGGTTATATCGCGACGACATTTCACGGGAAAAAAAAGGTTTAAATCTAATAGCACGAACCAGAAGCCTATCATAATAGAAGCAGCTAAGTACTATTACCAGCAGTCGACACGCGATGATACATATGCCCTTTGACCTTTCCTTGGGAATATCCATTATTAAAAATAGAATACGGGATTGTGGAAAAGCTCTTAAATGGCACTCATGCACTATATTCGAATTTCCATACACGACACAAAATCTTTGGGATAAATCAAAATGAAAATAATACAAGTATATTGAGTTAAGAAAACATTAACAAGTTGAAAACCGTTTGGAATGAAGAAAATGAATAACATACAAGAATTACGAGTTCAGAAAAAAATAAACAATTCGCGTAAGGCGAAAATACAACATTTAGTCAAGTAGCTGTCGAACTCACAGAATGAAACTGAACGCAATGCAACGCAGCAAGACCGTATACTCGTAGCATCGTCAGTCCACCGCTCACGGCATAGGCAGTGAAATTGACAAGAAGAGCGGGGTAGTAGTTGCGCTGGGAAGGATAGCACGCTTTTCTGTACCTCTCTTCGTTTTAAATTTCTGAGCGTGTTTTTAATCCAAACATATCATATCTATATGTTTTTGGAATCAGGAACCGACAAGGAATAAGATGAAGGTTTTTTTAAATTGATTTGGACAATTTAATTTTGATAATAATTTTTATATTTTTAATTTTCAGAGCTTGTTTTTAATCCAAATATAACATATTTATATATTTTTGGAATTGGCGGGGTAAAAACGGTCATACACGTAAAATTCCACTCGTGCAAAAAACACGAGTGTACGTGGGAGTTTCAGCCCACGAACGCAGAAGAAGAAGAAGAAGAAGAAGAAAAGTCCCTCAATGCATAACCTTAACCCTAACGTCTATCATGTCACACTATGCGTTGGAATCATTTTGTCGCACCCTGAGTTATACTGTGGACGTGTCAGCTGACTATGTACAAGCTCGTGTGACATTATTGGGAATTTAATATTTTATTTCGTTATTCATTTATTTATTTATTTGTTCATTTGTCCATTTGATATTCTTATTTTCTATTTTTCGGAATCAGTTATTAACAAGCCTTAAATGTAACGATGTTTTTTTGTTAATGCTAATTTCCTAAACCTTCAATAATCTTTCTGCTGGAACGAACATTCAGGAAAGACTGTTGTACTTAAGACATTGTTTTGGACATCCCTGATCTCGATCACTGATACAATTGTTTTCTTTTTCCAGAACGCCGAAAAAGCCGAAAAGAGAGTCCGCAAGTGTAAGTATATATCTTTCATCTGCCAGAAGTGGTTTGGGCGTCTTACTCATGAAGAAAAACGATGTTTTGTTTTCGTCTTCTCCATTTTTACTTTAAACAGTGATTTGGCTGAGACGTGCATTTAACTTCGCGATGCAAGTAAGATGAGATAACAAAACAATTGTTTTTCATAATTACACAAAGTTAAACGTAAGTAAACAAAATAAAATAAAATAAGGCCGCCGTGTAAGCGTTATTAATCGTACCCCAGTGCGTCATGGATATTGCGTCACGCTCATAAATATACCTAACTCAGTGTTAGGCATTTGTGCAGTGAGACTACAGGGGAAGCTACTGGAAGGGTACATGTCATGTGTTAGAGAGTACAAACTATGAGACCATCGGAAACCATTGCGCTGAGGAGAATAGCACGCTTTTCTATATCTCTATTCTTTTTAACTCTGTGAACGTGTTTTTAATCCAAACAATCATATCTATACCAAGTTTTGACTAAATGTTTTAACATAGAGGGGGGAATCGAGACGAGGGTCCCGTGGTGTGTGTGTGTGTGTGTGTGTGTCTGTGTCTGTGTCTGTGTCTGTGTGTGTGTGTCTGTGTGTGTCTGTGTGTGTATGTGTAGAGCGATTCAGACTAAACTACTGCGCCGATCTTTATGAAATTTGACATGAGAGTTCCTGGGTATGATCTCCCCGAACGTTTTTTCTTTTTTTCGATAAATACCTTTGATGACGTCATATCCGGCTTTTTGTAAAAGTTGAGGCGGCACTGTCACACCCTCGTTTTTCAATCAAATTAATTGAAATTTTAGCAAAGCAATCTTCGACAAAGGCCGGCGTTTGGTATTGCATTTCAGCTTGGTGGCTTAAAAACTAATGAGTGAGTTTGGTCATTAAAAATCGAAAACTTGTATTTAAAATTATGTTTTTATTAAACGATCCAAAAACAATTTCATCTTATTCTGCGTCATTTTCTGATTCCAAAAACATATACATATGTTATAATATTTGGATTAAAAACAAGCTCTGAAAATTAAAAATATAAAAATTATGATCAAAATTAAATTTCCGAAATCGTTTTAAAAACTATTTCATCTTATTCCTTGTCGGTTCCTGATTCCAAAAACATATAGAGATGATATGTTTGGATTAAAAACACGCTCAGAAAGTTAAAACGAAGAGAGGTACAGTAAAGCGTGCTCTGAAGCACAGCGCAATCGCTACCGCGCCAAACAGGCTCGTCACTTTCACTGCCTTTTGCACTAGCGGCGGACTACGTTCAGTTTCATTCTGTGAGTTCCACAGCTTGACTAAATGTAGTAATTTCGCCTTACGCGACTTGTTTCATTTTGAATGCCTT
>NC_090252.1:51162984-51187984 GCF_037325665.1 Littorina saxatilis
TATTGTTACTCCAGCTAAACGCCGCTCCGATTCCAAAGTACTCCAGTCTGCATTGCTTCGGCCTTTCTTTGTTCTAGCTCGTTGTGTATACTACTCGAGATTTTGTGTTGCTTGGTTTGTTTATCGCTACATCGCATCGTAACTGCATTTTTCTCTGAGAGGTTGCTGGTGTGCTTTTGCGCAAAGACCCTGATTGATTCTAATGTTTTCTGTTAATTGTTCAGCACCAATAACTTGATGTCTTAACTGTAGTGTCAAACTGTCAACTATCAATGTTCTGCTTTGTTTATCTGTATTTGGTATGAACCCTGTTTCAGCTGTGCGATACAAGATCATGGTTGCAGCAACTTTATTTACAACAGAATGAATAAAAGTATCCGGTGCTCTTGTCTAATGTGAGGAGGATTGGACAACTTTCTGACTGGCTGTGGTGTTCAACTCATCGCTTTCCACATCTGTGTCATCCAAAGCTCTTTCGCAAATATTTTAACTGCATTTTTACAGTTGCCGTATGCCTCACGTTATACCCGAGGATTTGTTTATAGGGAGGGGCACAACCAATGGGTAGTTATGAGACGCCCTCCTTCCCCCGGCAAGTGTTTTAGTTTTTTTTTTAAAGAGGATCAAGATTGAAAGTAGTTTTGCCACGTTTGAAAAGACATGAGCTTTTTAAAATCTTCTTCATTTTTCATTGACAGAAAAAATGTAAATAATTTCAATCGCAGAAACTGCAGTGTGAACTGTGAAAGCAAACAAACTTGCACAGGTCCCGCGTATTCTAGTCACATCGGAATAATGGACGTTAGAAATCTACAACCTGTCCTTATGAAAAGATAAACTAAACAGTATTTTTTATTTTATTAAACTTTGACATTGTTTACAAGTTGTTATCATTGTGTTAATTCTACCTTTATATGTAAATTCCGTTTTAATGTTTCTTTGTAAATTGTATACAATGCTTGGTTGTAGAGGCTGTACATAGTGACAAAGTTGTCTTAAAGTGTTCTTGCTGTTAGCCAAATATTAGTTGCATACCGCAAGGCTGAGAGAGAGACGTCTTGAAGAAAATTGTACATGAATGATTTAGATAAGACAAATGTAATAACTTTATTAGTAGCAGTTTTTAAAAATTATATGGTGAATGGAACCGTGATATGGACGTTTTTTGATTAATCATGTATTGGTCTTCCACTGAAGCGTCCAGGTTATTATGCGTTCTCTGTCCACCACCTTGATATGAAATTAGATTAATTACACCAGATCAACCTGTATTCAAACATGATAATTCAGGCCGCCACCACCACCTTCTTTGTTTTTCCATTTAGTCAAGTGTTGACTAAATGTTTTAACATAGAGGGGGAATCGAGACGATGGCCGAGGTGTATGTGTGTGTGTGTGTGTGCGTGTGCGTCTGTGTCTGTGTCTGTGTATACGTGTGTAAGTGTGTGTGTCTGTGTGTGTCTGTGCGTGTGTAAGTGTGTGTGTAGAGCGATTCAGACTAAACTACTGGACCGATCTTTATGAAATTTGACATGAGAGTTCCTGGGTGTGAAATCCCCAGAATTTTTATTTTATTTTTTATAAACGT
Organism: Littorina saxatilis; assembly: GCF_037325665.1. NCBI lineage: Eukaryota > Metazoa > Mollusca > Gastropoda > Littorinimorpha > Littorinidae > Littorina > Littorina saxatilis. The sequence continues at coordinate 51,164,573 of NC_090252.1, forward strand.
CTTTTATGACGTCATATCCGGCTTTTTGTAAAAGTTGAGGCGGCACTGTCACACTCTCATTTTTCAATAAAATTGATTGAAATTTTGCCCAAGCAATCTTCGATGAAGGCCGGACTTCGGTATTGCATTTCAGCTTGGAGGTTTAAAAATTAATTAATGACTTTGGTCATTAAAAATCTGAAAATTGTAATTACATTTTTTTTTTTATAAAACGATCCAAAATTACGTTTATTGTATTCTTCATCATTTTCTGATTCCAAAAACATATAAATATGTTATATTCGGATTAAAAACAAGCTCTGAAAATTAAAAATATAAAAATTATGATTAAAATTAAATTTCCGAAATCGTTTTAAAAACATTTTCATCTTATTCCTTGTCGGTTCCTGATTCCAAAAACATATAGATATGATATGTTTGGATTAAAAACACGCTCAGAAAGTTAAAACGAAGAGAGGTACAGTAAAGCGTGCTATGCAGCACAGCGCAACCGCTACCGCGCTGAACAGGCTCGTCACTTTCATTGCCTTTTGCACTAGCGGCGGACTACGGTCATTGTGAAAAAATGCAGTGCGTTCAGTTTCATTCTGTGAGTTCCACAGCTTGACTAAATGTAGTAATTTCGCCTTACGCGACTTGTTGTTTTGTGTGTGGGCTCTCTCTGTCTTTCTCTATATTACCCCCTCATTCTCTTACAAAACCTTCATCCAAAGACATGTGTGCTGTATGTATGTAAATGTGTATGTATGTGTTAATGTATAATTCTAAAGATGTGTAAGCATACAAACTAAATTAAATACCATGCTGCAATGTATGTTTTCTGTTTGAAGTGATGTCAATCAATAAAGAGCTTTAAGTTTTTACTGTTGTATCTAATTATGTGGGCCAAGAATATATATTGAACCAGTATTTATTAATGAATTCAATTTGTATGTTAGCTTTGTAACATGGTTTATACTGGCACGCAGCTCTGGAGAATATTGCATTTGAGTCTTTGTTGTCGTTGTTATTGTTGTTTTATTGTTGTTTTATTGTTGTTGTTGTTGCAGTAAGGATATATGTCTCTTATATTTGAATGTCGCTGTAAAGATTTGAGTCTGTCGTGTTTGGCTGTTGTAAACATGTGTGTATTGCATCGTAGACCGTTGCTGTAAATTAAGCATTTTTTCTTTGACTGTTTCTGTAAATGCTGTGAGTTTTGTTAATTAACAGATGTGCATTTTTGAATTGCGGTTGTTGCTGTACATATCCCGTCGCGATATCACCTTCGTGGTTGAAAACGATGTTAAACACCAAATAAAGAAAGAAAGAAAGAAAGAAAGAAAGCTGTACATATTTCCTTTTCTCACCTGCTATTGTCGCTGTTATTAGTAACAATTACACCAGTTTTTGTAATAAAAAGTTAAATGGATAATTTGCCCTTTTTTTGGTGTTTTTGGAAAACTTGCCGAACCTTAATCATGCTAATATCATCCATGAAAACTTGTTCTTGTGTCCCAAAGTCAAGTATTGTCAGACACGTGATTTGACTCCTGTAAAGTAAGTTAAATGTCTGATGTGTTCGTGGTCTCCAAATATCAAGCTATTTGCTTATGTTCAGCGAGTATTTGTTTGTTTGTTTGTTTAACGCCCAGCCGACCACGAAGGGCCATATCAGGGCGGTGCTGCTTTGACATATAACGTGCGCCACACACAAGACAGTCGCAGCACAGGCTTCATGTCTCACCCAGTCACATTATTCTGACACCGGACCAACCAGTCCTAGCACTAACCCCATAATGCCAGACGCCAGGCGTAGCAGCCACTAGATTGCCAATTTTAAAGTCTTAGGTATGACCCGGCCGGGGTTCGAACCCACGACCTCCCGATCACGGGGCGGACGCCTTACCACTAGGCCAACTGTGCCGGTGTTCAGCGAGTATACAGCATGTTCTTTAAACACAGTTTCTATAGGATTTCCTTGGTACAACATTTCCTGAGGGTACCAAGATTAACAGTTTCAATGAAAAGTTACATATCTAGGAAATGTTGTATTCAGATAGATACAGGAGATATATCATTTTAGGATATCATCACATGACAAAAACATATGGTGTCCTTGGTCAACTAGGAACTGTATATTAATTGATATCGCGCAGGAAGTAGTTTTCCAATTGTAATTTGTGAAGAAAAAAATTTCCCCTGAAGGAAACACAAGTCTCCCATTTTTCAAAGGCATAGATTTATACAAGGATAGCAATTGCATCAGAAAGATTAAGCTGTGTACATTTTCCCATCCATCTTTAACAGAGAAATAGTGGAATTGAATGTTTTAATCTTACCGAGTGAGGCAAATGGAACAGCCCCGAAATAAGCATAACAAAACCCGTTGTATTGGAAAAAGGGCCAGAACTCACAACACTGCTAGTTATCTTGTAGTTTCTCACGCCTCGATCTGAAATGATTTAGCTATCTCGACATTGGGACTGTCACAAAGATGTGAGTAGGATATTTGTGATGTGAAACACGTAGTGATTTTAACCTCCCTAAAGATTGAATTGGGATATGCTAGGACACGTTTGAAGCGATATCACGGGTTTCGTGTGTTGCACGAGAAAACCCTAGTTTGACATGAGTTGTGTTTATGAGAAATGTAGCTGGTCTTGGTTTAATAACGTCACAACGTTGTAGATGCTCGACCGAGCAAGGTGTCTAGCGTGTGTCAGGTTTGTCGAGGACAAACACTCTTTCAAGAGACGGGTTTCTTAAGGTAAATGATTTACTATGTTGTATATTCTTGAAGCTTGAATACATAGTTGGAATGTAAATGTTAGTGTATAAAAAGTGCACTAAATTCTAGTGTGAAGTTTTAAGAGAATTCTTGTTGTGATTGTATTATGGTTTTTGTTGGGAAATTCTTGAACATAAATTTTGTTACGCATTTATGTTGTGTTTAAGACAGTGATACTATGCATGGTAGTGTCATTAGTGGATTAAGTGATTCATGGATTAAGTATAGTTTGGATATTGACTGTGGATGGAATGTGAATGTAGAATGAACGAGAGAGATGATACATGACTTTAGTTTAGGAAGAGGAGATGGTTTAAGAGAATGTTGTATTAGGACTTAAGTTAATTCTTCAGGAGTTTCCATGACGAGTTTCCATGGAGTGTACGAGAGACGGACCTCACACGGGAGAGCGCAGAAGGATGGTGGCGAAAGAGACCACATCGGCGCAGATGGCTGGACGGAGGAGTCTCCATCGTTACGGGTCGTAGAGACGACAGTTCTTTTTGCTAATGGCGAAAGTGTTTCTCGGGGAGAAACGTGAAAGGTGCATGTTGACATCTATAAGGAGAGTTTATGGAAATTCATCATCTACGTGGATTCAGAGGCACAAGGATGTGTAAATGGCGACATGCAGTGAGCCGTGATACGAACTCGTGAGTGTCTGCCAACACCTTACCTTGTGCAGTAATGTATTAGTGAAATAAACTACTCACAAAAAGTCAAGGAACACTTTTTTTATATTACGCAATGCACCAAATCAGTCAAGACACAATGATGATCGTTCGCACATATTTAATTTCATTATTCGACAGTTTTAATACAAAACAATCAAAGCGATGAATGGACAACTCCATTTTTGGCAAATTTTTAAACACAGCAGGGATCATTTTCAAAAGTCACCAAATTTTCAAAGTTCATTCGACTGTGTGAAAATCACGAAAACAAAGTCAATAATGAGTGCTGCCTCCACGATTTGCCAGGCACTCAGTGCAGCGATGTCTCATGGACTCGACAAGCCTCCTCAGGTTAGCCTGGGGTGCAGCCTGCCACTCTGCTTGAAGGATTCCCCAGAGCTGTTGCAGGTTTTGTGGTGGAGGGTGGTTGTCGTGCACTCGGCGCTCCTGTGCATCCAGACTACAGGATGGCCAGTCCATCCTGACAACCCCTGCTTGCTGGAGAAAGGCGTTTACCAGCCGAGCATGGTGCGGCGTGGCGTTGTCATCCATGTAAACGGAGTGGGCTCCAATCTGCTGTAATGTGGGTACAGCAAAACGGCAAAGGATCTCGTCCCTGTAGCGCTGGGTGTTCAGTCTGCCTTGGATGAGGTAGAGGGGGGTTCTGTGATGGGCAGAGATCCCACCCCATACCATGATGGAACCCCCACCATGGGCAGTCACCTGCTGAATGCAGTCATCGTTGTAGTGCTCCCCCTGTCGCCTCCACACGCGCACACGGCCGTCGTTGTGGTCCAGGCTGTACCTTGACTCATCAGTGAAGAGAACCACAGCCCACTGCTGACGTGTCCAGCCAATGTGACGCCTGGACTAAACTCTGCGAGCTCTCTTGTGGCGCTTGGATGGACGACGGGCGTGGTACTGGGCAGCATGCACGCGGTTGCGCTGACGTTGGTGTTGGTAGCAGCCCGTAATTGCCTTCTGATACGAAGTGGAAGTTCGCACTGTCTGGGCCTGTCTTGTGATGAAACGATCTTTTCTTGCTGTGGTCTTCTTTCGTCTGCCTGGGCGAGGCCAGTCTTGAACTAGTCCAGTGGCCTGGAAGCGCTGTCGCAGTCTTGTGATGACGGAGGGGGACACCAGAAGCCTTCTGGCAATCTCCCGTACGCCAACACCGTCTTGGAACCACCCTATGGCTCTTCCTCTGTCCAGCAGGCTTAACTTCTGTCGTCCGACCATCGTGATGTTGTGCCCTGGTCCGCCCAGGCCCTGGCTTTTATCGAGTAACCAGTTTTCACAGTCAAAGCATCAAGCTTCCACGTGCAGTGCATCATTTTGTCAGAAACACGCTATAGAAAAAATGGTGAGTCAGCATAAAACGGTAACATTTTCCAACTTTTCACCAATTTTCAACGCTCAGCCACTGACGCCCGAGTAGCACGTGCAGCACACCAAGCCTGTACAACAAAGGCAGGAGTCCACTCTGTGCGTGTGTGTAAGATCAGCGTTGTAGCTTGCAAAGTTTTGACAATAGCATCGATTTGCAAAAACACATGAAAATAAAGGGTGTTCCCTAACTTTTTGTGAGTAGTTTAGTATCTGTATATCATTAATCACATGTATGGAGTGATTGGGATGAGATTGTGTGAACTGTGTGGTCGAGAAGTTGATTGGTGTTCATGTTTTGAGGTGAAGAATTGTGTTGTAATTTGTAAAGGAATTAATAAGTCTGTATCCTCCCAAATTCTGAAGTGTGTAGTGTGAAGAGTGAAGAGTCAGTGTATTTAGATAGGGCAGAACACGTATACATAAACTAGATGAATACCCACTTCGCCGGGTATCCGGCTTCGCCGGGAAGAAGTAGAGCCGAATACCCGGCTTTGCAGGCGCACGAAGGAAGGGAGATAAACGCGCAAAACACTGGAGAAGATAAGGAAAAGTTACTGGGAATGGATGTACAGAAAAACCAAAATCGATTCAGCGCTGCGCGCTGAGAGCACGTGTTAAAAATTTTCATCGACCAGATTGTGTCCGGCGTCTACCTGAATATGCCCACCAAATTTGAAGCAGATCCATCTGTCATGAAGTGGATTGTAGTGTGAATAAGGATACTATTTCTGTATACGTGTTCTGCCCTATCTTATTACCCTGACTCTTCAATCTTCACACTAAAACACTCCAAACACAGAATTTTGGGAGGATGCAGACTTATTATTTCCTCACACAAAATATAACACAATTCTTCACTTAAAACAAGACAACATCAATACCAATCAAATTCTAGTCCACACCGTTCATACAACCTCCTTACAATCACTCCACACACGTGATTAATGATATACAGAAATTAATCCAATAATTAATTACCCCACAAGGTAAAGTGTGACAGACACTCACGAGTTCGTAACACGACTCTCTACATGTCGTCATTTACACCTCCTTGTGCTGCTGATTCCACGCACACGTTGAATTCCCAGAAACTCTCATTTTAGATGCCACATGCACCTTCACATTTCTCCCCGAGAACCACTTTCGCCATTAACGAAAAGAACCGTCGTCTCTACGACCGGTGATGATGGAGACTCCTCCGTCCAGCCATCTGCGCCGATGTGGTCTCTCTCTCCACCATCGTCACGCCTCTTCCGTGGGAGGTCCGTCCCTCGCTCACGCCCTCATGAACCCTCGTCATGGAAACCCCTAAAGAATTAAGCCAAGTCTTAATACAACATTCTCTTAAACCATCTCCTCTTCCTAAACTAAAGTCATGTAACATCTCTCTCGTTCACTCTACATGCACATTCCGTCCACAGTCAATATCCAAACTATTACTTAATCCATGAATCACTTAATCCACTAATGACACTACCATACATAGTATCACTGTCTTAAACATAACATAAATGCGTACATTGATGTTCAAGAATTTCCGAACAAAAACCATAATACAGTCACAACAAGAATTCTCTTTCACACTAGAATTTAGTGCACTTTGTATAGACTTACATTTACATTCCAGCTATGTATTCAATCTTCAATAATATACAACATAGTAAATCATTTACCTTAAGAGACCCGTCTCTTGAAAGAGTGTTTGTCCCCGACAAACTTGACACCTGCTATAGACCCTGCTCGGTCGAGCATCTACAACGTTGTGACGATATTAAACCCAGACCAGCTACATTTCTCATAAACACAACTCATGTCAAACTATGGTTTTCTCGTGCAACACACGAAACCCGTGATATCGCTTCTCCGGTCACATACACATCGCACTTCAGTATTTAGGGAGGTTAAAATCACGACGTGGTTTCACATCACAAATATCATACCCACATCTTTGTGACACCATCGAGAACTTTGGCCGTGCATGGGGAACACACAGAAAGACAGACACACAGACACACAGACACACACAAGCCGTATATAGATATAAACAGATAAAAGTAACTCCTTTATTCACACTATAATCCACTTCATGACAGTGGTGACCCCGACATAGCCCTAATAAGTTTGTTTTTTCTAAATAAGGACATTTTGGTTGTAGTTAAAAAGCAGTTGCTTCCCTTTCAAAATGAGAAATAGTGGTTGATAAAGAAGTGCCTACAGTGTAGCTAAATATACCTTGATAATTTGCGTATTGTAGTGAGTGTTTATGTGTATGTCATTGGAACCCCCTCTCCAGCTTTAGGGGTCTACGTAATTGTATAGTTTCTTACGTAGAGAGGGCCTTAGTTTCTGTTTGCTTCCTTTTCTGTGTATTTATTAACTATCTTTCTATCTAAATTCTAGCTCCCTTTCCTTTTAGTTTTTTTTAAACTATCTTTCTTAGATTCTATCTTGGATTGATTGTTGTTTATGATTGTTGTCGTTGAGGTGCAGGCTTGTTTTAAATAAAATAGCATAGGGTGTGCCATTTTGTTATAAATTCTGAAATTGTGTATTTTTGTGGACTTTGTTTTTTTTTTAGTTGTGTATTTTGGCTTGAAACATTTTTTTTGTTTTTTTGTTCATATTTGTAGTTGGATTAGTGATAGGGTGATTATCTCCCCTATACTAATGGTTGATATTTAGTTGTTTGTATTGGAAAAGGTTTTTTTTTTTTGGTTAGTAGTAATTTCATTTTAAGTGATACTTGGTTAAAATTTCTACTTTGAATTTTTTTGAATTTTTGTTGTTGTTGTGAACATTTAAAAATTATTTTTGCTCTGGCGATTGATTTTCCTTAAAGGATCTGACGCTGGTTAGTGGTGTATTAAATTGGATTTTTCATTTAAAGTGTGTTACTTGGGTTTGAGAAACTTTGAAATTTCTAGTTAATTATTTTTTTTATTTTTTGTTGATTTCTAAATTTGTTATTTTAAGAATTGAGGCAAACAAGGATGCAAAGAGGATAGACGCAGATAATGAGGCAAGGACAATAGATTTGGAGTTTAAGAAAGTACAAGCGCAGCAAAGTACAGGTGGAAATGCAGGTGGGAAATCAGGTCCCAGCAGCAGGCCCCAGTACCCAAAACTCCCAATGTTCAAAGAGGATAAAGATGATATTGACAGTTTTTTGTACAGATTTGAAACGCATGCAAAGGCGAACAAATGGAGTGATTCAGAGTGGGCCACATACTTATCAGCTTATCTGGAAGGTGGAGCTTTGTCATTGTTTCATTCATTGTTTTCAACGGGTACTTTGTCTTACGAAGATTTGAAGAAAGAGTTGTTGAAGAAGTTTCAGTGCACTCGAGATGGATTTCGTGAGAAATTCCGCAGCACGAAGCCAGAGGCGGATGAAAGTTTTGGCACATACGTAACAAAGATGAAGCATCTGTTCAACCGTTGGTTGAGGTTGTCTGACGTAGGAAACTCATATGATGCATTGTTTGATTTTGTGTTGTGCGAGCAGATTCTCAACAGTGTATGCACTGATTTGGCAGTCTTTTTGAGAGAACGTGATTGTAACAATTCAAAAGACATGATTACCAGCGCAGAAACGTACAAATCGGCCCATCCGAATAAATGTTTGGCCAGAAAGGGACAAGTAAATCCTTTGGGGACTGGAAATGTAGCGTTCAATCAGAATCGTGGAGCAGGGCAGTCGTACAATCGTGGTCAGAGTGATAGTGGCAGAAGACAAGATGGCATGAGAGGAAATACCAGGTTTCAAGGCAGAGGAGAGGAGCGTAGGCCAGGCAGAGGATGGCAGCAAGGAAGTGGTTTGAGTACTAGAGGTACAGGTACTGAGCAGCAGAGTCAGAGCACATGTTACAGATGTGGGCGGTTGGGCCATTACGCTAGAGACTGTTTTCAGGTAGCATATTCAGCGAAGTCGGTAGCGGATTGTCAAGACGCTGGGGTGTTGGTAAGCTCGGCAGCAGTCGGGTCGTTGCCATTAGCGGAAGGGTTCGTTAATGGGAAGCAAGTTTCAGTGCTGAGAGACACAGGAGCTAATGTAGCTGGGGTAAGGAAGACGTTGATATTACCAAACCAGTACATACAGGGAGAAGTCCAAAAGGTAAAGGGTTTTAGTGGACGGATTGATGTGTATCCATTGGCGGAAGTGGTTGTCGATACCCCATATTTTCAGGGAAAGTTGAAGTGTTGTGTACTAACAGATCCAGTCGCTGACCCAGTGATAGGTAATCTTCAGGGTGTGGTACCCAGAGTGGATTTATTCCTAGGGAATATGCAGGGTGTTGGACTGTGTGCAGATGTAAGTCACAAGAAAAAAACTGAAGAGGTGGTACTTGAAAAGGTTGCGTGTGCTACGACCAGGGCACAAGCCAAAAAGAAACTGGAGGATCCAGTGCCATTGATACATGTTATTACTCCTGATTTGTCGGTTAACGTGGAGGATCTGATAAGGTTGCAGAGAGGAGATGAGACATTGAAAGAGATGTTGAGTTTGTCACGTGAGGATGAGAAGTATGCAGTTTGTGCAGAGAAAGTTGTTGATGTTGAGGATGTTGTTGATACAGAGACAAGTAGTGGATATCGCGAAAGCATTCCACTGAGATCTGACTGGGGCAGTCAGGATGTCTTCCCAAGTAAATGGTGGGGAGAGGCAAATGTTGCGGTGTTACCTCCAACTGAGGAGAGGGAACCGTTGCCGTTGCCTACATTGCCTAGGGGGAAGGAAGAGACAATCAGATATATTGTTTTTTATCCTGGTTTGACAGAGAGTCAAAAAGGTGAGATGGAACAGGTATTTGAAAAGGTGGGTGGAATTTTCAAAACAGACCCAGGATGTTTCAAAGGAAATTTGGTTCATGAGATCAGACTGACAGACAATGGACCTGTACGGAAGAAGCAGTACCCTCTACCGTTCGCATCAAAACAAACCTTAGAGCAAGAGGTTAGAGCGATGTTGGATTTAGACGTCATAGAGCCTTCTAGTTCGCCGTATTGCGCATCTGCCGTGTTGGTGAAAAAGAATGATGGATCAACCAGAGTATGTTTAGATTTCAGAGGTTTGAACAGCAAAACAGTGTTTGATGCGGAACCGATTCCAGATGTGGAAGAGCTTTTTGCTAGTTTGGCAGGGGGAGTCTATTTTACCAAGATAAACCTTTCAAAAGGTTACTGGCAAATTGTGGTCAATCCTGATGACAGAGAGAAGACAGCGTTCCAAACCCCACTGGGACTTTTTTCAGTGGAAGCGAATGCCATTTGGGTTGTTGACTGCACCGGCAACGTTTGCAAGGATGATTAGGATGCTCTCTTTAGACAGATTCAGTAGTCTAATTTTGTTTGATGACGTACTGGTGTCAAGCAAAACGTGGAAGGAACATTTGTTGCACGTTGAAGGAGTGCTACGGACATTGCATGAACAGGGTCTGACGGTACGGCCGTCAAAAGTGGAAGCTGGATTCCAAGAACTTGAGTTCTTAGGTCATGTGGTGGGGAAAGGTCGTTTGAAACCGGAGAAATCCAAGGTTCAGAAGATCTTGGAGGTGTCTACTCCTGCTACACAGAAACAAGTGCGTTCACTGTTGGGACTGGTTGGGTACTACCGGAGGTATCTACTCCTACTACACAGAAACAAGTTCGTTCTCTGTTGGGACTGGTTGGGTACTACCGGAGGTGTCTACTCCTACTACTCAGAAACAAGTTCGTTCCCTGTTGGGTCTGGTTGGGTACTATCGGAGGTAGGTACCAAACTTTGGACAACTCACGGCGCCAATCTCTGATTTGCTCAAGAAAAAGACGAGTAGACGTTTGAACTGGACAGCTGAGTGCGCTACAGCTTTGCGCGAATTACAGAAGATCATTTCTTCGTCGCCAGTGCTAGTTTTGCCGGACTTGACTCGTCAGTTTGTTGTCTGCACAGATGCCAGTGATGTTGGTATAGGCAGTGTCTTGATGCAAATGCACGAGGGGGAAGTTCGTCCCGTTGCATATGTCAGTAGAAAGCTGTTGGAAAGAGACACTCGGTACAGCACTATTGAACGTGAGTGTTTGGCCATTGTGTGGAGCTTGTCAAAATTGTCACGGTACCTATGGGGTCGCAGATTTATTTTGCAAACGGACCAGAAACCACTGACATATTTGGCATCAGGAGCTTACAAAAACAGCCGAGTGATGCGGTGGTGTCTTTCACTGCAAGAATTAGCATTCGAGGTTCATCCAATAGCAGGAGACAGGAACTCTTTGGCAGACATGTTGTCCAGGTCATTCGTAGATCAGAGCATACCATAGGCTTATGAACACATTATGCACCCAAATCTGTAAAAAAAATAAACACCAAATAAATCGAGATATATGGTTGTGGCTCTAAACAGACGAATTAAGAAACGTGTTTGAGTAGGATTTATGTACAGAGTATTTCGTGTTAGTTTTCTCACGTTGCTGAAAACGCTATCAATATGAACTAAAGAATTCTCAACCACCACTTAGACTCTCTGTGCATTTAATCTCGACAACTTTGATACTGTCTTGATGACATGGAGAGCCGGGCTCTTGTCATTTTGAAACCAAAAATAATAGGTGACTTGTGGTTATATGGACAGTTTTAATGACAACGTTATTACATTTTAGTGGTATTCTTAGTTGTGCTTATGTCATAACTGGTGAATTTATACACATTCAATGTTGAACACATAATCCTTTACTGGCTCTAGCAACATTTTGAAATCTGCACATAATGTTTCAAAAGAAAACTCCAGATTTAAAACAAATCAAAATGCGTGCAGTCCAGACACTCACAACACAACACATTTTATGAAGCGATATCAAAACATGTAGTCAATCGGTCGGCCAGAAACTAAACGATCAACACAGGAAACCAGTCATCATCGAGACCACATAAGGTAAGGCTTGACTAGCCGACAAGGGTTGCGCTCGCCTAGGTAAAGCATGAACACGTTGTAAATAACTTGCATAAAAATGTCTTCGTTCACACACACACACCCAAACACACACACACACACACACACACACACACACACACACACACACACGCACGCACATAATAACACACACACACATTATACACAATCACCGTCTCGATTCCTGGTCTATCTGGTACTGTATTTAACAGTAAACACGACAATGGCAAAGCAACAGTAACACTCTGTAAGTTGTACATTGTCAAAGTGGCGAAAGCGGCGAGAGTCCTCAACAGATATTATGCTTCCCTTTTCCATCTATTATCTATATCATGTATTATTATTCTATTTCTGCTGAACGGCTACATTCTGATAATCCTCGCTCAACGGCTATCGCCAGTTGTCTCTCTGACAGGACGCGAAAGTCCTACGCGAATCTATCAAAACCAGAATACAGAGTGATCTCCCATATGTTGTTCACGAGCAGTGTTCGCGAGACGAAAATGATTGCAGATTGGCCGACTTCGACAGTGATCTCCGTTCTGTTCTTCACAGTTATGATAAAGACATTGTTCTAAGGTCAAAACAAGTCGAAATTTTGGGACTGCTGCCGGAAGGAGACCGTAATATATGGTTGCATCACTGTCAAAAAAATCGTCTGCTCCAGCGAGCGACGAAACCAAACGGTTGATTATCACGTGACACTCATGCCATATTTAGAGCTGTTTGCACAGTAAATACATCCGTGAAAAATAACTCGCTTGAAACTGTCTAAAATAAAAATTCCTCTGTAATCTAAAAGTTACAAAACACCATGAAAAATCATTATCGACGATCGCGAATCTGCTTCCATCCATAACACATTAAAAAACGCTTAATATGTAACAAAAAAATCGGTTTCCTTGCCAGACAAGGACACTCAAGGCATCCTGTCAGGGAGAGAATGAGCCGAACTCATTTTGACCTGAGGTCAGTGTCACGTTTTAAAGTCAAATGAATGACCTAAAACGGTCAATTACTGCTAACTGACTAACCACACCACGAGCCACTCTCGCAGTCACACAAACAAGTTAGAAACAACAAAAGTATAAGTTCCAGACGTCTGTTTATATACACTAACTCTCCACCTCCCTCTTCTCGTGAAGCTGTCACGATCGGGTGACAGAGACCAGGAAAGCGTCACTCAGTGGAGTGCCTGTTCTTGGTCGGTTATGATAGAAAGCGCCTGTGCGTGATATTGGACACAGCAGAGTTTGCTGACAGTGCTCAACGAACACGGATGTTTTGAAACGCACGAGCTTCACAGTGCGGGTTTCTGCTATCATAGGGCTGACGGTTTTTTGCTGACAGCGCACACGGGATTTTCACGGATTGAGTTTCTCGTGTCTTTTTTCTGCTTGGGGAGGCAGAATTGTGTATAGCTGGACTGGTTTTTGTGACAAGGTCAGTCACGTGTATTTTGGCTAGGTTGTCTGACAGAGACACGAGTACGGGACACTTGACACCCAGCGGCAGAAGGGGAAGGATCTAATACAGTTTCTAGAGTATGATGGTTTTTCACCGAATATTATATTCGGCACTCTAGGGGAACTTCCACTGCCACATGTTTTGCTGAGGACAAGTCGTCAACATTCCTTCGTCGGCGATGGCTTTCGCATAAGGATTCGACAAGGGGTTCTGGAGGTTTTTGGTCACTGTTGACGAACAGAGGCTGTTCCAGGGAGGAGGCGGACTTTGCTTCCATTGAGAGTTACAATCATAGGCTTTTGAGGTAATAAATCATTATTTAACGCTGTTGATAAGTCTGTGTTGTGGAATGAAATACTCTCTGTTGTTCTTTCCAGGTTAGCGCATAATTTACTCTCTGTGACGCTAAAATACTAATCTGTATATGGTTTTTGCACATAGGGAGAGAAGGACGGAAAATGGCTGTTTTGTTGTTGTAAAAAGTCCGTTTTGTGCAGGCCCACGTGCTCGATGAGATATTTAAAGATGACATGTTTTAAGGTGGTGGGTGAGGGGTAGCTGACATGTTTAGTGCACCGATGCTTTCTGTTTGCAGCCTTCGATTCGATTCGTTCGATCCGATTCGTTCGTTTCGTGTTCCTGTAACATCTGCACGGCTGACTCTGGCGGGAACTGTTGAGGCTACGCTAACCAGGAGACCGGCTAACCAGGAGACCGGCTAACCAGCGGACCGGCTAACCAGCGAACCGGCTAACCAGGGGACCGGCTAACCAGCGAACCGACTAACCAGCATACCGGCTAAGCAGCAGCAGCAGAGATAAAGCTAAGTGCACCATGTCGTACGCACCCCGTTGACCACCGTTGTCTTTTCGTATCTATGATTTCATTGGAGTAGTGACAACGTGGGGTGTGTGACACCTGCACGAACTAGAGCTTTTCGAACAGAACATTCACATTTAACTATATTTACACGGGTTCAGCGTGTTCCTATAATTTTCTACATACTACTGGCATTGTGTCAGTGAACACTGGTTTTTTACGTGTTGAGAACGTAAAAGGAACATATTTTGAGTGAAGGCTCGAGGGAGGTGGAGAGTTTATACATAAACAGGCGTCTGAAACTTATACTTTTGTTGACTCTATTTAATTGTATGACTGCGAGAGTGGATCGTGGTGTGGTTAGTTAATTAGTAGTAATTAACCGGTTCATAATCACCTTAAGTGATATATTGAAACGTGACACATGGGGGCCAAGCCGGGATTTACTCAGTTAATTTCCAACTGATAAAGACCCACCAATTAAGGATAACTAAGAGCAGATAATCTCGTCAGTGCTCGACTTATTTTCTGCTTGGTGCCACCCTTTTTTGTATAGTTTTGATCATATACCACACCTTAAGCGATTCACATCTTGCAGGAAATGTAAATTGTAATTTGTGAGTTATTGTATGCGCTAACTGTGATTACCTCCCTTTCCTTTGTTTGTGAATCTTTGTTGTTGTACGTTCAGAGTTTTCCGTTGCAGAGAGCTGAGCGGGGTTAGCGGATTTGTTATTCGTTTTACTCAGTTTTCTCTACATTGTTGTTTCGCATTCTGTAACAGGTTATATTTCTACTGTCTTGTTTTACTTGGATTTTTCTCCATATTTTGACTTTGTTGGAATTTTGGGGGGGAAGGGTCCGAGGACTTCTGTCCTAACCAAGGCTGTGGGAGACACTCTGTTTCACCGCAAAAAGCAGCCGATAAAGTAGGCCACGGCTGTGGGAAACACTTTGTTTCACCGCAAAAAGCAGCCATAAAGTAGGCTACGCGTTTTGTTCTACACCGTTTGGATTTTTCTTCTGCATTTTCCGGTTACTGGATTTTTGTATCCATCGCTTCCATCACCGCGGGTTCTAGCTATAGCTGCGTTAGGCTTACTTTGGTAATAAAGCTTTGCTAAAACTAACCATGGCTACAGGGGGATCTCCTACAAGGAGAATAACTTTCGAGACTCCTGGGAGCGAGCAGCCGACTGAGCGAGACGCACGCGTTAGAGCCCGAAGCGTTCTAAAACGCTTAGAAGCAGAACGGAAGGAAGAATTTGAGCGACTGACAAGGAAAGAAGAACGTGACCGACAGGACAAGAAGGACGAACTTGACAGACAAGAAAGAGAACGACAGGCCGAACGACAGGCAGAACGAGACAGACAGGAAAGGAAAGACGAACGTGACAGACAGGACAAGAAAGAGAAAGACGAACTTGACAGACAAGAAAGAGAGCGAGACAGACAAGAAAAGAAAGACGAACTTGACAGACAAGAAAGGGAACGACAGGCCGAACGTGACAGACTAGACCGGAAGGAACAGGCGGATCGCGATCTCCAGCTAGAACTAGCTAGGCTACAGGCCGAGAAGGGTACGCTTACTCAGGCTAGCGCGCCGACGTTTGTTGCCGACCGTACGAGACTGCCGACGTTCGACGATGACAAGGACGAGCTCGACGACTTTTTACGCCGGTTTGAGCGCATTGCATCGGACCAGAAGTGGGAAGAGGCCACGTGGGCTAGCCGCCTTAGCACCTGCTTGAAAGGACGCGCATTGCAGCTCTACAACGCTCTGGAGGACGACGAGGCGAGAAACTATCAGGCACTAAAGAAGGCGTTACTCCAGCGCTTCAACCTGACTGCGGAAGCCTACAGACGACGTCTGCGTAACAGCAAGAGACTGAGCGGCGAGCTGAGTCATCAGTTTGTGGCACGCCTTAATCTCTACCTGCGGCGCTGGGTGGAGATGGCCGAAAAGGACTGGACAGTCGACGACCTTGCCGACCTCATTGTCATGGAGCAACTGATGTCCAGCCTGCGACCTGAGGTGGTGACCTTCGTGCAGGAACACCAGCCAAAGACTACTCAGGAGGCAGCCGACTGGATCAGAGTACATGAGGACGCCCAGGCGATCTCCGGCAAATCTTCAGGCTCACGGCCGGGAAAATCGGGAAATTCGGGTTCTTCAGGACCCAAGGACGGGAAGGACGATCAGGGACACAAAGGATCAAGTTCCAGAACTGACATCCAGTGTTACTACTGCAACAAGCGGGGCCACGTGAAGAAGGACTGCCACAAGAGACAGGCTGACCAGAAGGGCGTTCACTTCGTTGGCAGTGAGGAGTTCAGGGACGTCACGAGCTCATGCACCATTCCACAACTCTGCGTTCCGTGCTCCAGGAAACATTTCCAGCCCCACTGTAACGTCTACGTTAACGGAGTGAAGGGCGAAGGTCTGCGGGACACAGGAGCAGACATGATAGTGGTTCGGGCGAGTCTAGTTCCAGCTATGGCCTACACAGGAGACAGCATCAGGGTGAGAATGGCCGAGGCATCTCACGCTTACGATTTGAACACGGCAGTGATCAAGGTCGTAACCCCGTTGTTCACGGGGACCATTGTGGCCGTCGTCATGGACGATCCTCCATGCGACCTGCTCATTGGAAACCGGGTTCAGTTTGTGGACGGCGTCACCAGGGAGGTTCCCGTTTACCGGTCTCCCGACGTCATTTCAGTGCTCACGCGGGCACAGGCGGAGCGAGAGGACAAACCTCTCAAACCCCTACCTGCTGCACGAGCTGCCCTGGGGAACGTGACCCCCGCGCTTCTCGCGAAGGCTCAGGATTCTGACCCGACCTTAGCTACTCCTCGGGAGCACGCGAAGTCGGGGAAGGTGAAGCTGAGCGGGAAGCATGGGAGGTCAAGGTTCCTCAGGGACAAGAAGTTGCTCTACCGTGAGTTCAGCAACAAGGAAGGTGCATTCAAACAGGTTGTCGTGCCTCGCGAGTTTCGCGAGGGTGTCATGGCAACGGCACACGACTCGATTCTGGGAGGTCATCTTGGTACCAAGAAGACCACGGATCGTGTCTGGCGCCACTTTTACTGGCCAGGCATCTGCACGGATGTCCGACGTTTCTGTGCGTCCTGCGATAAGTGCCAGAAGGTGGTTGCCAAAGGAAGGGTGAGGAAGGTCCCCTTAGAGAAGATGCCGCTCATCGACGAACCCTTTCGTCGGGTGGCAGTGGACATCATCGGGCCCATCTTGCCTGCGTCTGAGGACGGAAACAGATACATTTTGACCATGGTGGACTACGCTACTCGATACCCAGAGGCGATCCCTCTGAAATCGATTGAAGCCACGCGAGTAGCTGAGGCTCTGGTTACCATGTGGTCCCGGCTGGGAATTCCATCAGAGGTACTCACCGACAGAGGCACGCAGTTCACGGGAGGAGTGATGGCGGAGGCAGCACGACTGCTATCACTGGAGCAGCACTTCACCACTCCTTACCATGCTCAGTGCAACGGACTGGTGGAAAGGTTCAATGGCACCTTGAAGACCATGCTGAGGAAACTAGCTCAGGAGAAACCACGCACGTGGGACAGGTACATCCCAGCATTGCTTTTTGCATACCGCGAGGTTCCTCAGGAGAGCTTGGGCTTTTCCCCATTTGAGTTGTTGTACGGCAGACAGGTACGCGGTCCCATGGCTATCCTGCGTCAGGCTTGGACAGACGAAGAAGCTGACGAGGAGGTGCAGACGACAGCGACCTACATCGTAGAACTCAGGAACAGGATTGAAGAGACCTGCAAACTGGCTCAAGAGAACCTGGGGAGAGCAGCACAGCGTTATGCGCGAGGATTCGACCGCAAGGCACGGCCGCGCAGCTTCAAGATTGGAGAACGGGTGTTGCTACTTCTACCTGTCAAACACAACAAGCTACAACTGCAGTGGCAAGGACCTTTTGAGGTGACAGCGAAAGTGGGCCAGAACGACTACAGGATCGTCATGAACGGGAAAGCACGCCTGTACCACGCCAACCTGCTGCGCGCCTACATAGAGAGGACTGCCTACGGGGAAAAGGACAAAGTGACAGAAGCAGTTGCTGTCGTGATGGACGAGACAACGGAAGAACAGGGAGGAGGACGTGTACCAGTTTGTCCGCTGGAGGCTAGTGAGGATCACACGGACGTGCACATCTCACCTGATCTTGGGGACGACCAGCAGGCGGACCTGCAAGAGATCCTGAAGGATGCAGCACGGGTCCTTACAGACATACCACTTCAGACGCATCTAGAGGAGTTTACCTTCGACTTGCTGGAAAAACAGCCAGTGAGGACGAAGCAGTATCCCATGCCTCATGCCCAGAAGGAGGTGGTCAGGAAAGAAATCGCCGACATGACGAAGTTGGGCGTCATCGAGCCAGCGAACTCTCCCTACAGTTCACCAATTGTGCTTGTGAAGAAGAAGGATGGACGCGTCAGGTTCTGTGTCGACTACCGGAAGCTGAACAAGATTACGGCGTTTGACGCGGAACCCATGCCTGATGTGGACTACCTCTTCAGTCACTTGGCCAAGGCCAAGTACTTTTCCAAACTGAACCTCACCAAGGGGTACTGGCAAATCCCAGTTGCCGAGGAAGATCGCCCAAAGACTGCATTTACCACTCCATTCGGCCAGTTCCAGTGGACAGTCATGCCTTTTGGTCTACAGAATGCAGGTGCCGTCTTCACTCGCATGATGAGGAAACTTTTGGAACCTTTGAAGCGCGAGGACATCAGCAGTTTCATCGACGATGTGCTGATCGCGACAGAGACATGGACTGAACATCTCGACGCCCTGCGCGACGTGTTCGGAAGGTTGAAGGACGGAAATCTGGGAGCTAAACCGTCCAAGTGCTACTTGGGATTTCGGGAATTGTCTTTCCTGGGTCATGTTGTCGGCGAGGGATTGCTTGTTCCAGAGGACGACAAGATCCAGAAGATTCGGGAGGCGGAGCCACCGCGCACGAAGAAAGAAGTCAGGTCTTTCCTGGGCCTAGCCAGCTTCTACAGACGCTTCATCCCGCACTTTGCCGAAATCGCACTACCACTGACCAACCTTACCAAGAAACTACAACCGACCGTTGTAGTGTGGACTGAGGAATGCAGCTCCGCATTCAACACCCTGAAGAGGCGACTCACCAGTCAGCCTATCCTCCGACTACCAGACCTGAACAAGGACTTCGTGCTGAGGACAGACGCTTCAGGGAAGGGACTTGGGGCAGTGTTGCTTCAGGAGACAGAGGGGTTTTTGCACCCTGTTTGCTTCGCCAGCCGTAAGCTGACCTCGGCCGAGGCAGCGTATGCAACGGTTGAACGCGAGTGTCTCGCCATTGTCTGGGGCATCCAGAAGTTCGAAGCGTACCTGTACGGACGACCTTTCTGTCTGGAGACGGACCATCAACCTCTGCAATATCTTCAGGTTGCAAGGTTGGCAAACGCCAGACTTATGCGCTGGGCGTTGATTCTCCAACCGTACCAATTCACGGTACGCGTCATTCCGGGCGCCAACAATGTTGGAGCTGACTTTCTCTCTCGGGCAGTAGAGGAGAACATGACTGTGAGCGAAACCGAGGTTTCGTCTTGAAGAGGGGAGGTGTGTCACGATCGGGTGACAGAGACCAGGAAAGCGTCACTCAGTGGAGTGCCTGTTCTTGGTCGGTTATGATAGAAAGCGCCTGTGCGTGATATTGGACACAGCAGAGTTTGCTGACAGTGCTCAACGAACACGGATGTTTTGAAACGCACGAGCTTCACAGTGCGGGTTTCTGCTATCATAGGGCTGACGGTTTTTTGCTGACAGCGCACACGGGATTTTCACGGATTGAGTTTCTCGTGTCTTTTTTCTGCTTGGGGAGGCAGAATTGTGTATAGCTGGACTGGTTTTTGTGACAAGGTCAGTCACGTGTATTTTGGCTAGGTTGTCTGACAGAGACACGAGTACGGGACACTTGACACCCAGCGGCAGAAGGGGAAGGATCTAATACAGTTTCTAGAGTATGATGGTTTTTCACCGAATATTATATTCGGCACTCTAGGGGAACTTCCACTGCCACATGTTTTGCTGAGGACAAGTCGTCAACATTCCTTCGTCGGCGATGGCTTTCGCATAAGGATTCGACAAGGGGTTCTGGAGGTTTTTGGTCACTGTTGACGAACAGAGGCTGTTCCAGGGAGGAGGCGGACTTTGCTTCCATTGAGAGTTACAATCATAGGCTTTTGAGGTAATAAATCATTATTTAACGCTGTTGATGAGTCTGTGTTGTGGAATGAAATACTCTCTGTTGTTCTTTCCAGGTTAGCGCATAATTTACTCTCTGTGACGCTAAAATACTAATCTGTATATGGTTTTTGCAGATAGGGAGAGAAGGACGGAAAATGGCTGTTTTGTTGTTGTAAAAAGTCCGTTTTGTGCAGGCCCACGTGCTCGATGAGATATTTAAAGATGACATGTTTTAAGGTGGTGGGTGAGGGGTAGCTGACATGTTTAGTGCACCGATGCTTTCTGTTTGCAGCCTTCGATTCGATTCGTTCGATCCGATTCGTTCGTTTCGTGTTCCTGTAACATCTGCACGGCTGACTCTGGCGGGAACTGTTGAGGCTACGCTAACCAGGAGACCGGCTAACCAGGAGACCGGCTAACCAGCGGACCGGCTAACCAGCGAACCGGCTAACCAGGGGACCGGCTAACCAGCGAACCGACTAACCAGCATACCGGCTAAGCAGCAGCAGCAGAGATAAAGCTAAGTGCACCATGTCGTACGCACCCCGTTGACCACCGTTGTCTTTTCGTATCTATGATTTCATTGGAGTAGTGACAACGTGGGGTGTGTGACACCTGCACGAACTAGAGCTTTTCGAACAGAACATTCACATTTAACTATATTTACACGGGTTCAGCGTGTTCCTATAATTTTCTACATACTACTGGCATTGTGTCAGTGAACACTGGTTTTTTACGTGTTGAGAACGTAAAAGGAACATATTTTGAGTGAAGGCTCGAGGGAGGTGGAGAGTTTATACATAAACAGGCGTCTGAAACTTATACTTTTGTTGACTCTATTTAATTGTATGACTGCGAGAGTGGATCGTGGTGTGGTTAGTTAATTAGTAGTAATTAACCGGTTCATAATCACCTTAAGTGATATATTGAAACGTGACAGAAGCCAACAGTGTTTTTGCGACCAAGTCGTAAAAATAACAATGAAGACAACTGGCTAAAAGCCAGTTAAAGTTTATGAAATAATAAGAACACGCTGAACCGTGTAAAGTTAGAAAACACTTAGCTGCTCTGTAAAAAGTCTGCCTGTACAGACGTTAACACTCCACGTTGTCACAACTCAAAGTTCGTCATAAAGGGTTAGAAAGATGACAAGGTGGGGGGCGTTTACGCATGGGTGCACTCAACTCTCAGTGTAGCCAGGGTCCATTCGATGAAACGCAGTGGAGCAGTGAAGCATACGGGAAAGTTGGAGCAACACCAGTAACAGCCGTAGAACAGCAACCGTAGAACAAAGGACAGCAACAGTGTAGCCCGTCTTCAACAGCAAACAGGTAGCAGCCAGGTAGTAAACGTCCAGCAAACGTACAGCAACACCTCAAGCAACAACCAGCATCACCTCCAGCAACAACCAGCAACAACCAGCAACAAGCTGAAACAAGAGCAATTGGTGCAGTGACCATGGCAACAATCCCCCTTTAAACATATCTAACTTCCCCCTTCAGCGAGCACGTGGTACCTGCAAGGATAGACTTTTAATAACAACTCAAGACATTTTCTCCGCCTCTCCATATCTGCAAAAACCATATACAGATTACAATTTAGCGTTATAATGAGCAAGTTATACGCTATCATGGAGAAACAAAACACAGAGTTTACATTTCACGAACATTGACCGGTCACCAGCGTAAAGTAACGGCTTATTGCCTCAACAGCTCGTAAAATGTAGCTCTCCCAAGCAAACCGTTTGACACACAGATTCTCTCACTACATTCAAGACAAATCTCAAAACACACCTCTTTCAGCGCAAAAGATTTTTTTCCCCTCCAGCATCTCCCCACCCACCCCATCCCGCCCCACCTCACCCCCTACCTAGTGCCTAAAATAACGTGTATATATTTTTTCTGCGTTTTGTGTCAGCACTGTTTGTGTGTGTGTAAATAGTACTGTTGACACGTTTTTATATAGAAGCCTACTGTGGTTCTTGTGCTTAGGCTGTGTATTGGACTGTCACTGTATGCCTGCATTATTAGTTGTCAGTAATTATTACATGTGCTGATTGTTCTCTTTGCCTGCGCGCGTATAGTATGTTGGTTATGTTTGGTCATAGTATGTTTGCTTATGTTTGGTCGTTATCTTTGCCTGTGCGTGTATTGTATGTTTGGTCGTTTTCTTTGCCTGTGCATGTATAGTTTGTTGGTTATGTTTGGTCGGTTTCTTTGCCTGTGCGTGTATAGTATGCTTGGTCGATGTATGTATTGTAAAGCGCTAAGAGTAGAATTTTTTCTAGAATAGCGCTATAAAAGTTTGCATTATTATTATTATTATTATTTGGCTCCCGCTCGTCAGCGAAAATATGTAGCCAAATTCCCCATGTCCTAAGCCTTCTGCGTTCTGCACTGACGTCAGAAGCCCGTTGGTCGACCTAAACCAGTCTTGCAACGCGTTGGAATCCTCCAAATCTTAGTCACAGAAACACACCAGACCTCTGTCTGCAAAAGCATGTAGAAAAAGAAAGACAGAAGGACTGGGAAGAAAGACCATGTGATCTCCCTGACCAATCAGCAATCGCCTATCCCAGGACAAGTGGTCTCCCTGACCAATCACTGGTCGCCCACCATACAACCGTATAGCATGCTTGTAATACGTGTTCTAAACCGTGAGCGAACAATCACCCCAAATGAGCCCACGGTTTCCACGTGAATTTCGTGAAGGTCTAGCAGAACCTTTCCGCAATGCGGCTGCCAGCAACAGGCGCATTGCGTTGCAATTTGAGAAAGGCGCCCAACAAAGAGTTTCTTTCTCAAACGTGTCACTGAAATCGTGACAGTCAGGGCCCGTATGCATGAACTTGAAGTCAGAAACACTGGAAGTAGAGGCCTCTTTTGAAAGTGGGAACTCCCGAAGTTAACTTTCTAACTGTTTCCTATGCATGAACGCCGTAGTGCTGACTTCGAGAGTATTCGGTCAAGGTCGCGAAAATTGGGGGAATCCCAACTAGTACATGCGTTTGTTAACGGTAAGCTTGGCGACCAGAAGAAACAAGTCTCATCGCGAGTTCAAAAGGGCGAACGTTGAGCGCGCTGTAGTACTAACAGCGTTATTGCTGTTGTTTTTTGA
>NC_090252.1:51192984-51195484 GCF_037325665.1 Littorina saxatilis
CATCATCATCATCATCATCATCATGATCGTCAACGACATTGTCGTCGTCATTATCTATAATGATGTCATTAACATGTTGTCTTTGCATGTTTGGTGTCTTTGCATCGGGGTGCAGAATATATGTTGTTTCTAGAATAGCAGCTATATCAACATCTTACATTGTTTAGGTTGTCATAAGTGCCACTCATTCAAAACAGTTGTGTGTGCAATTATTCTGTTTCCAGTGGAATGTCAAGAAAAGAGCTTCAATGGAGTTAGAAGACTTCGTGTGGTGGAATGCATTGCCACTGGTGGTGTTTTTGGCATGCAGATGTGGGAAGATGGCGAAAACCCCATGTCATTATTGAACTTCACCATAGGCGAAGAGAAGAAGTGTACACTGAAGTCAACGTTAGGAGCTTGCAATTTTAGTTCAGGACTATTTCCATTATTTGTGGCTGGACAAGTAGTAATCACTGATCTGAAAGAACAAGAAACTAGGAGGTATCGGTGCAGAGTGAACTTTAAAGATGGTACTGACACCACCAAAAAAACATGCTACGCAAATGCCACACTGCCACGTAAGTGTTTGATTTACATCGATTTTTTCCGCTCAGTTTAGGTGCAGACATTTAGGTACGAGAACACAAGCAGAAACACAAATTGACAGAGCGACATACATGTTAGCACACACACGCACGTACCCACACAGAGAAGGTGAACGAAATCAGACAGCAACTAAAACAGGTGGGCTAAAGTCTGGTGAGAAATGTATTCCAAAATATCTATGCCACACATCTAATTCACATAGGCTGTTTAATGTTACTACAAGTTTTCACATTAGAATTGCACATCATACAATTAACATCTTAGATTGAACTGTTGATTTCAATGGGATGTGTCTTTGGATTTACAGTTGGTGCTGCAACAACTTCTCCATCAACAACAGTGAAAGGTGAGTTGCCACGATTTGTTTTATGGAAACATTGCTCTCTCTAAAGAAAGAGAATAAGAGACACACCGAGAGAGAATCAGATTCAGATTCATAACTTTATTAAAAAGCGATGAAGGTTTGAGGTTGAGTCCAATCTTCCAACTGTTCCTCTATGGACATACAAAGCATTGCACGTACATGGCGTAATTATTAATTAGTATATAGTATAACGTAGAAATAGTTGAACGCAGTAACATTGAATTCGCAGTTGTCATAAAGTAACGATAATGCTGGAAACAATAATTATGATGATGATATACTATTATAATGATAATAATGATACTACAGCATCTAAACAGCACCAGTACACAGTTCAGCAAAGCGTTTGATAGCTGAATACCAAATTAATCATTAATAGTATATTTTTGACCAGGCAGAGGAACAGTCAATAGAGATACAGGTGTGTCGTCCGCGTATTGTATTGCAAGGTAAACAGGCATAACAACGTTATCAATGTTTTCATTTCCAAGGAGTCGTTGGGACAAGTTGCGTTTTGCCAGAACCAACATGTTCAGAACAACATGTTGAGAAGTGTTTCATATCACTCATGAAACGGCTTTCATTGTTGGCTGTGTGAACATAAACAAAAGGAGCAAGACATTGTTGCACACGCAATATTGTTTTTCTGCTCGAGCCCTAGCTTTGACACGATCACACGGCTTTTAATTTTTTCATGATTACTTTTTTCCTTCTGTCGTTTGAGGTGACGAGGAAATAACATGCGGGGTTAATTTGGGAATGAATAAGACTTGAACACTTTTTCCCCTTAAAGTACTTTTAGAACGATCAAACGTGTGAATGTCTCTGATATGTAATTTGTTTGGAGTAGTTCATTAAAATTCGTGTTTTACTTTGGTATACAAATGACGATAAAATGATTTGTAATTCACAATGGGTCATGTACAGCTTCCGTAAATTGAGTTCATTGCGCAGTGGCGTGGTGGTAAGACGTCGGCCTCCTAATCGGGAGGTCGTGAGTTCGAATCCCGGTCGCTGCCGCCTGGTGGGTTAAGAGTGGAGATTTTTCCGATCTCCCAGGTCAACTTATGTGCAGACCTGCTAGTGACTTAACCCCCTTCGTGTGTACACGCAAGCACAAGACCAAGTGCGCACGGAAAAGATCCTGTAATCCATGTCGGAGTTCGGTGGGTTATGGAAACACGAAAATACCCAGCATGCCTACTCAACGAAAGCGGAGTGAGTTGACTATGGTCTCAGAGTATAGTGTGGGAAACCCAAATGGGCAAACAAGCTCACACGTAACCAGAAAAAATTCTGGAACGCTGAAGAAAAGTTCATGAAAACATTTTGCGGTGTTTATATATCTATTCGGATGGTACTGGTCGTGAACGACTTAATTTCTCCATAGAAGTGGTAAGACGACATGAGGTTTTATTATTTTATTTTTAGAGTCATAGACCTCAATGAAAAAATTAAAACATGGAGACTGCAATACGGACTGAGAAAGAAAACAAATAGCCTTCGCATCGGTGTTTATGTACCTTTTTCTGATGGGGGCTGGTCGTA
>NC_090252.1:51197984-51200484 GCF_037325665.1 Littorina saxatilis
TACAATGTAATGCCGTTGTGTTGTGGTAGCATTAACAGAGTATGCGATATTATGCGATAAATATTTGTCACCACAGGGTTTTCACTCTACAGGCAAAGATTTTTCACATATCAACTAAACGTTTGGCAGTCATGTTTAGCTGTATTGTATTCATGAAATAAAGCATAATCAGCTCTGTACTTTGCTCAGAATTTTCAATAAATGCCAAACAATATTGAGCAAAATGAGGCTTTTTGGAGAAAAAACCCAAATCATATAATGTAGAAAGCTGAAAGTGCTTGATTTCGATGAAAAGCATGCAAAGAGCATTTGTTTAAAATGTCATGCAAATCAAACTTGATCTTTAGATAAGTGATTTAAATGCAGATATGTTTAAAATACATTTGACAAATGATGTTTTCTGCAGGTGTGGTTTTCATGTTGAAAATTGTGAACACTTTTTATTTGACTGTCCATTGTACACGAATGTTAGAGCAACCACTATTGATACTTTACCAGATAAGAATAATATTAGTGTTTTGTGTGCTGTGTACGGTAATAGTGACAAGTCCTTGGCTGACAACACAGCGCTGTTTCGTAAGATTCAGAAATTTATATTAGATTTAGACAGCAAACGTTTTTGTTAATACCATATGTTTAGTCATTTTGTTATTAGAGCATTGAATTGATCTATAGTGGATGCAATCTCTCTCTCTCTCTCTCTCTCTCTCTCTCTCTCTCTCTCTCTCTCTCTCTCTCTCTCCCTGTATCTGATTGTCCTCTGTGTCTATATATGTGTGTGTGTCTATCTATGTGTGTGTGTGTGTGTGTGTGTGTGTGTGTGTGTGTGTGTGAGTGTGTGTATGTGTGTGTGTGTGTGTGTGTGTGTGTGTGTGTGTGTGCGTGTGCGTTGTGTGTGTGTGTGAGATTTCCGTACCACTGTTGCTATAGTCATCGTTGTTGTTGTTCTTGTTTTCATCTGTTTTCATTTGTTTAAATATCATGCATTTACAATATTGTCCGCCATATTACTCGTTTGTTTCTAAGAGCACATTTATAAGTTTATCTTGTTGTGCTCCCTTAATTACAACTTTCAATTACGGCTTTGTATTTATGCAACTGAATAAAAACTGTTTAAACCAAACTTGATCTTTTAAGATGTGGTGATAATGGTAACTTTGACGCACAAAAACGCGAAAACTGAGAAAACGCCCCAAAAGAAGACAAACGTGTATACATAATCACGGACACCTCTACAATCACCATCAAATGCCCTGTCTGAGTGACAGACACGGAGAAAAGTGGATCAAACTGACAAACATCATCAGTGAGCTCAAAAAAAAAAAAAAAAAAGGTGAACAAACAATCGTAAAATATCGAAATATTTAGCAATCTGCCCTTACTGTGTTTTTGTAAACCGTGTTTATGTTTCAAATGTTTGTTATTATTCGAAGGGAGGGTGACGCCTCACTATAAATTGTGTTTCTTGTGTCTTAACAATACAAAGAGACGAAGAAACACAGATGACCAGTCAATGAAACCAAGTAGTGTTACTGTCGTAACGATTGTCAGTATGCGAGAATACAACGAAATTAGTGTCAAACGACCACAAAGAACTTTTGCTATTCTAACTGTCAAACACGTAACAATAACGTTTTAAAGTTTACTTCCCATTCGCCGTTACCCATACATAGCAGGAAGTTCAACCAATAGTATGATGCGGAGTGGTTTGGTGCTTGTGACGATAAGGCGGCATATGGTGGGGAGAGATATAGGGGGAGGTTTAGGCGATGGGGAGATGGGGGGGGGGGAGATGGAGAGAATTGAATTGAGTTGAACAACATTTTCATTTCGAGGGTGACAGAATAAGCAATGCAAAAATACTTTTTTCACCGGCCCTCGCCCATTGAGGGATATCTCAATAACTAGAACAAATAGAAGTTATCTTAACTACAGTAACATTTATTAATTAACATGTTCAGCAATCAATGAGACATTTCAATATGCATTATGATGCATGAGCACTGATTGAAGATTATACAAAACATGTTTTGTTCAAATAAAATGTTTCTAGTGCAATAAATTATCTACAATCACGTGGTTCAATAATATCAGAAATAATAGTTAGTTTATCAGCTGCATGCTTACAAATTTTGCAAGAGAACAAGCTTGTGTTCTTGTTTGATGTAATGTTTTTTTGCTTCTGTAAACAACGTTCCTGTTTGTTTTTGTTACTCTTTCAGGGGCGGAGGAGGGGGGGTGTGTAAAGTAAAAAAAAAGATTTTGTTTTCTTGTGGTTACACAAAGAGACCAGGCAATAAAGACGCACAGTTTATGAAAACGACTTATTACTTCCCTGAAGTGTTGCTGTCGTTAACATTATTAGTACGCCCGAAAACAACGAACATCGTGTCCAAAGACTACAAAAGATGTTTGCTATCCAAATGTTTCAGTGTCCAACACGTAACAAAAACGTTTGAAAGTTTTACTTCCCATTGGCTGGTACCCATAAATACAAGAG
>NC_090252.1:51205484-51215484 GCF_037325665.1 Littorina saxatilis
TGCAAACTTTCTCAGTAATAACGTGTGGTCAATAACGTCAAAGGCTTTGGCAAAATGGCACCACAGAATTCATTGTCATTAATTTTCTCCAGCCATTGATCAACAAGAGAAACTAAGGCAGTATGGCAGGAATGGTTAGCTCTAAAACCCGATTGTTTAGGGTGAAGTAAATTGTTTTGGTTAAAATGCGCTAGGATATGTTTGTCATTATGATTTTCAAGTGGTTTTGATAAAATAGACAATATTGAAATTGGCCTTTAGTTTGATGGGTCTTTTTTGTCACCTGATTTAAACAGAGGAATGACTTTAACCTGTTTTAGGGCGACTGGAAAATAATTTTTGTCTAAACAAAGATTATAAAGGTAAGTGAGTGTTTCAGAAATTACAGGGGCTGACAATTTAAGAATTCTACCATCGAGGCCGTCGATACCCTGGACGCCTGTTTGCTTAAGGTGTGTAAGTGCGTAAAAAACTTCAGGTACTGTAAGTAGAGGAATATTCGCTTGACTTGAAACTTGTTTTGACTGACAATACTCTTCTAAAACTTTCAAATTGTTCTTTTTGGACTTGTTATCACTTTTTCAGCTATTTTAGAAAACTGAGTGTTTAAATCAATAGGGGATATGTCCTTAACACAACTTGAATGACTGGCAATCTTTTTATTTGTAAGTTCATTTATTGCTTTCCATATATTCTTTGAATTTTGCTTTGATGACGCTAGGTCATGAAATTACTTGATTTTTTTGGTTCGTTTAAGTGAGTTTACTTTATTTCTTTGTTCTCTATACTCTGCTTCCTTGCCAACTGATTGTAAGAAATCACGATGGCCAATGGCATCTTGTAATTCAGTATCAAACCATTTAGGTTTTACTATTTGCCTGACTCTCTCTATTCTTCACGGGGCATATTTATCGTATATTTCTGTGAAGGCATTCATCCAGTGTGTTATTGCATCATCAGGATCCGTATAATTATACACATCAGAGAGAGAAGAATTACTTCAGTCTACGAGAAAGGCGTTCTCGTTAAATTTAGAAAAGGAGCAGTACTTTACTGTCTTGTGACCAACTTTGGGGATTGTTACACCCTTTCTTGACCACGTGAGACAAACAGGAAAATGATCACTACAGCCGCTGGTTGGAACACACACTTCTGCAACGTTACGGGGGTTAAAAACATAGATATGATCTATCAAAGTGCTTGTAGATGCAGTAACCCTAGTAGGGGTGTTCACGACTTGTTTGATATCATAAAGATTGAACATATCTAACCATGGTTTATTTTGTTTTGATAAATCAATATTAAAATCTCCTAAGAGAATGGTTTCTTTTGATTCTAACAAAGCAGCATCTAACATATGTGAACATTTGTCCGCCTAGTTTACACGTTCTGCTGGATTTCTATAACAGAAACCAATGAGCATTGGAGGTGCCTTTTTTATTTTGACCACGATCCAGACGGATTCCACAAATGTTCTAAATGTGTTAAACGTGTGTAAGTCAATGATTCACTTGTATACACAAGCAATCCAGTTTCCTTACATTGTTTTTTTTTTTTGCGTACAACACTGTAACCTGGGACACAAACCTCAGAATCCGAAATCGCGGCAGATCGTCTTGATTCTGTGAACCCCATAACATAACAATTCGTCCCTGAGTTTGAAAGCATTGTGGAAACCTCGTGTAATTTATTAATTGCATTGTTTTTATTAGGTTGTCCCACACGAAGACCCTCTTTTTTGGGCCATGAGTTTGAAGAATTACTTATGATACATCTTAAAACAGTGCATTCACGTTTTAAGAAGAAAAATCAAAATTACCTTAAAACACCAAACGAAATCAATAACCGATAAGGGGAAAATGGTAAATTATACTATACACAGCTGAGATGCAACCAATGGAGTTTAACACTTGGTGTCAAACTCACAACGAAAGACAACAACAAAAGAGAAAAAAAGCTACACTACTTTACACAAAGAGAAATAAGAAGACTTAAAGAGTCTTTCGGATGAGACGAAAAACCGAGGTCCTTTCGTGTACACGACATTGGGGTGTGCACGTTAAAGATCCCACGATTGACAAAAGGGTCTTTCCTGGCAAAATTGTATAGGCATAGATAAAAAATGTCCACCAAAATACCCGTGTGACTTGGAATAATAGGCCGTGAAAAGTAGGATATGCGCCGAAATGGCTGCGATCTGCTGGTCGATGTGAATGCGTGAAGTATTGTGTAAAAAATTCCATCTCACACGGCGTAAATAGATCCCTGCGCCTTGAGTCCGAGTCTGGAGATACGCGCGCGATATAAGACTTCATATAATAATAAGAGTAACAAGAATTAACCAGAGCAGATTAACTCAAATTTGACAGTAAAATGACCCGTCAGTGAATAACTGAAACACCAATAGTCACATTAAGGACACCTGAAGATGAGTGGCGAGAATAGAGGGCTTTCACACAGTCCCAACGTGATAATAGATGACACATTATCAGATCAGAATCATCAGTAACTGATTAACTCTGAGCGTTATTTGGGTTCACAGAATTTGTCCACACAATCATCAGTTGTAATAGATTTCTGATTCACAAGAGATCCTCACAGATTAAGGCTAGAGTGCAAGGACAAGCTTAATTAATAACATTCACAGATTCACGCATAACTGCCTTTAAGCACACGCTGTAGACCTAAAAGAATAATCAGTCACTGAAGATACACTTTGAAGAAATGAATTGTCAGTTTGTTACCAAACTCTCTGTCTTTCAAACTTCAAGCGTTTCCTCTGCGAAAACGTCATTTAGGCGGTAAGAACACCTTAGTTTTTGTTTCTAATTTATAGTAAAACGGCCATATTATGTATTAACACACATATCCACAACACGGATAATATATTTAAAGAGGATGGTAATATTGATATTGTGTTTGCCTTAAAAATACACACACACACACACACACACACACACACACACACACACACACACACACACACACACACGTACACACACACACACACGTACACACACACTTGGTGATACTCTATCCTTTTAGAGAGAGAGAGAGAGGGAGAAAGAGAGAGATAGAGAAAGAGAGACAGAGAGAGAGAGGGAGAAATAGATAGATACAGAGAGATACAAAGAGAGATGCAGAGAGAGAGAGAGAGAGTTTGAGAGAGAGAGAGAGAGTGTGTGAGAGAGAGAGGGAGGGAGAGAAAGAGAGAGAGAGAGAGAGAGTGTGAGAGAGAGAGAGTGTGTGTGAGAGAGAGAGTGTGTGTGAGAGAGAGAGAGATAATTGAATTGAATTGAATTGAACTTTATTTAACAAGGATTAAGATTTAAGGCTACGCCTTTTCTTACAATATGTCCTGGCCTTGGGACGCACAGACATACACTGATAAAGAGAGAGAGAGAGAGAGAGAGAGAGAGAGAGAGAGAGAGAGAGAGAGAGAGAGAGAGAGAGAGAGAGAGAGAGAGAGAAAGAGATTGTTTGCCTTAAGTTGTGACCTTTTTATCAGTTTCAGATAGTGCCAACTCAAATGAAATTTCCGGAACCGAAGGTGAGTTGAAAGGTTTTGTCTTATTTTGTTGCTAAATACTGTATGTTTTCTGATGTTTTCTGTGTGAACATTATTTCACAACATTAGTGAAGAAACACAGTTACGAAAAATAATGACGTGCAGTACTGGCAATTAATCAAATAATATTTGCAGTACAAACAATGCACTCAGTCTGTTTATCTTTAACTTGAGGTGTGACTAAAGCGGAATTGTAAAATTCTGGATCAGAAAACAAATCCATGGTCGGGATGTACAATTCTGGTTGCTCATGTATACGAGTGAATCTTCAACGATTAATCTTGTCACATCATTTGTTGTAATTTTACCGAAGATGTACATAATTTTGACTGCTATGTAATGTGACGTATACAATGTTATACTTGACTGGGGATATTAATACTGGTCTCATGAAAAGTTGTCAAACGTCCGCTAGACCTGTTGTAATATATTTTCCCTTTTATAAGACAGCTAATATGGTGGAATTGTTGTCCCCACCCCCTTCCATATGTGCAAACAATGCAGTAGTATTTTCTAGGATCACCATGTTCACTTAAACGTTGCAATACTTGTATCTAACCCTCTCTGTATAAATTAAGTACTTCCTCATTTTCGCCGGTGCACATGCCTGCGTTTATAGGCCTAGGCTCGTACTGAACGAAAGTCAAGCACGAGGAAAGTATGTCGAGTAGGGAAATAATGTCACATTTTCACAGGGGGCAAAGCGTTCAGCATGGCGTTTTAGGTTTCGTTTTTGTGAGGAAAAATTGTCAAAGCTTTGGAAAACATGCTCTGCCAAGATTGTTATAATGCGCACATAGGCACGTCAAATAAACATAAACTGTAGAGTACAACTAGCAGTTAGTTTGTTTGTGTGTAAAAAATCTAAGTTGTACTATTTATGGTCTATCTACGTATTGCTCGCCCATGATGTTCCTACCAAACTAAACAGCTCAAAATCAATAAGTGAAATTGGACGTTCTGAATTGTTTTCGTGCTAAATGAATTTGCTCGGTAACGGCACACTACGTACTTTATTTGACTGAATTGCTATTAGCCAAATCTTTTTTCTTTGTGTTGCCTGCATCGACAAAAGAAAGTAGCTTGGTTTATAGGGGGAAATTGTCCATTAAACACAAGATGCGTATATTGGGGAATCTAAAAGCAAGGTGTGGATACGCGGGTGCTTGTGCGAAAGCCATCTTAAAGAATATCCAGAGACCAGCACTGACATTGTTTGAAAATGAGACTGTTTATCCGATGTTATTTTTTTTAAAGAAGAAGGTTGTTATAGTCCATTCAGTTCTACCACAAGACTAAAATCTTTACTGCGTTTGAATTAAAGTAAGTAACAATAGCTGCGATTCCAAATAAACACTGGTCTGAGCTACTGTTAGATGTACGATCTCATATGTACATAGAAAAAAAAAGTTGTTCAGGGCTAGGACAGGTGTGATACTTTGTGCACACAATTACACGTACAAAAATCGCACAAATCTAGGGTTATATGTCTTCGGCTTGACACATTTGCAACGTCAACAATAAAACAACAACAAACACATCTGCGTTCAGTTATGTGCACATCAATACCAATGGTTTGCTTCACAGAATCAGTTTTGTTTACACATCTCTGGTTGTCTTAACTCTTATGTTGTAAATCTCTCTTAAAACAAGCTTCTGCCAACTGAACTTAGCTACCCAATAACCTCTCATAAACCTTTCTTTCATTGAAGATATTATGTTATGTCATTCCGCGTATTCTGATCAGTGTGCTTCCAGCACTTAAGACATTGTCACGTTCGTTTTTTTGTTTCTGTCTTTCGTTCATTCTGTTCCTTGTCTGTTCTTCTTCTTTCCTTCTGTCTGACGTTTTACTTCCTCTTTGTTTCTTGTGTGTATTTTTTCGTATTATATTCCAATGTAGAAAAACTCCTAGATGTTCATTTTGTGTCCTTGCAGATGCCACCCTATTCTCCAACAGTGTTGTCATCATCATACTGGTACTGCTGGTGATCACTGTGACCGCTGTCTGTGTGGTGGGTGCCATCTACTGCAAACGTGAGTAAGATCTTAGCACTGCTCAGAGTGGTTCATGGTTGCATGCGTCTATAAGTATAAACGTAAACAGTCCCCTGAAATATGAGTATGACTGCCTAAATGTCGGCAAAAGCGTCCATTCATGGTGAAGCCCACTCGTGACCACGGGTTCACGCTCGAGTTGCAGCCAACGAACGTAGAAGAAGAAGAAGAAGAAGAAGAAGAAGAAGAAGAAGAAGAAGAAGAACAACAACAACAACAACAACAACAACAACAACAACAACAACAACAACAACAACAACAACAAATCACTACTTGACTAAATGTAAAAAGAAACACATGCAACATAACATACTGTGTATGA
The DNA here is from genome assembly GCF_037325665.1 of Littorina saxatilis. Classification (NCBI taxonomy): domain Eukaryota; kingdom Metazoa; phylum Mollusca; class Gastropoda; order Littorinimorpha; family Littorinidae; genus Littorina; species Littorina saxatilis. The sequence continues at coordinate 51,211,433 of NC_090252.1, forward strand.
TACTTCGGCGTACGGTCCAGGGAAAATAAACGACTGAATGAATTACCAACTAAGAAAATCCTACAGATGGCAAAGCACAAATCGTGTACAACATTATTTTGTATTTGTATGATCAAGGCATTTGTTTCAAAAAACAACTTCAATAAGATGATTCAAGCTTGTTGTCTGTTTTGTTCTTAAACAACCTGTTTTCCTGTCTATCGAAGGTCGGAATCGGAAGCGACGGAAACGTGACTGTGACTCACTTTCAATGCGAAGCGGGATGACGTCAAAATCGTTTTACGGCATGAGAGACAAAGGGCCGCAATTTGACTTCGACGATGGACCTGGAATGCAGACTTTGCCCCGTCAGTTGAGCTACACCTCTTCCGCCCCTCCCAAGGCCATGGCCCCGGATGTGCCTGGTCAGATAGGGAGAGTGATGCAGTACCAGAAACCCACAGACTGCATGCCATATGGTGGCACCATGGCTTCAGGTGAGGAGGGGCTTGTTGCTGTTGGTGTTGTGGTTGGAGGTAGTGGTGGTGGTGATGGTGTTTTGTTGTTGTTGTTGCTGTTGTTGTTTTGTTGTTGTTGTTGTTGTTGCTGTTGTTGTTTTGTTGTTGTTGTTGTTGTTGTTGCTGTTGTTGTTATTGTTGTTGTTGTTGTTCTGATGGTGTTTGTGGTGATGGTGGTTGTGATACAAGGGGATAGTGTTGCAGTACCAGAAACCCATGCATGCCTTACGCTGGCACCATGGCTTCTGGTTATTAGGTTGTTGTTGTTTTTGTTGTTGTTGTTGTTGTTGTTGTTGATGGTGATGTTGGGCATAATGGTGATGGTAGTGGTTGTGATACAAGGAGATAGTGATGCAGTATCAAAAGCCCACATACTGCATGACTTACGCCGGCGCACCCACATAAGCCAACGATTTTGGTTTTCCTATTGCAGTGAGGAGCTACGATCCCCCAGTAGCCAGCCAGTACCACGAGCCATGGGGCAAGACCATGAACGACCCCGAGATACTAGGCAGGCTGACCTCAGTCCGTGCCAACAGGGGGGCATTGGTCAAGATACCCGACTTTGAAGCCACCGCCTCCTACCCCGCCCCGCCCTCTGCCTCGCCCACCCAGGAGACAGACCCCACCTTCATATAAGAGAGGGAGTGACGTCATTGATCTTATGACGTATTGGGTCGTCATGGTTTTAACAACTTCCTCAAAGTGAGATGTCATGTATGTAATTATGGAATGAGGCCCACTCCTCCCGTCCAAAGAGAACGAGCATTTTTCAAAGAACTTATTTCACAACTCAATCTTAAACAAAAACATAAATGTAGGTATTCTTCCTTTTGTTTAATATGTAACATCGGATTGATTATTTATTCAGCAACCAAAGCTCTTATCACACTATTTACAACGTGATATAGTCATGTGAACGTGCTCTATGTATTTTGCTTTACTTAATTTATTTTCGCTTGAAGGGTTTGCTGTGTGAATATGACATCTATTGCTCATTTATTCTATCAAAAAACAAGAAAGGTAGGTTGTTGGAACGTTTGTTATTGACAAAATAATACATTCACAGATATTTCGACCCAACGGTCTTTTAAGTGAACAGACAAACAATTATTCACAGAAAACTACAACAACTTACCTTTCTTGTTTTTTGATTCTGAATTTTGGAACGTTGGCAGTCTCTTTGTTTTTGGATTTGTATTCTATAATTCGCCTTTCTTGAATCTTACTAGTCCGATTTTGTTCTTCTATCTTTGTACTTGAAACGATGTGCTTTGATTGCTGTTGTCAATGTATTTCAGTGACGGTGTGATGGTGAGCGTGGGTGTGGACAATTCAAAGAGTAGAAAGTCTGAACAGAAAGTAATATACTATGTACAAAATAAGAAGAAAACATCCATGTTTTGACATTGCTGACCAGAAAGCTTGCTTTTACCGCATGCCGCGCCGATGATTTTAAATCTACATTCTCTTACTTTGATTGTGTTAAACAGAAAACATTTTGTCACAACAATCATGTTCCTCTACCTTGCCCTCCTCCGTGTGTGTGTATGTGTGTGTGTGTGTGTGTGTGTGTGTGTGTGTGTGTGTGTTTGTGTGTGTGTGCGTGCGTCCGTGCGTGTGTGTGTGTGTGTGTGTGTGTGTGTGTGTGTGTGTGTGTGTGTGTGTGTGTGTGTGTGTGTGAGACACCATGCCGATAAAGTTCCTAACGTAATCATACATGAGATCTTTAATGTTGTTTTGTTTCGTCCAGAAAGGTTCAAGTTATCTCCCATTGACCATGTTGCTAAAGTGTGCAGTGTGGTAATACACACTGGCAGAACTCCATTGTGTAAGCTTAATTGTCTTGTGGCTTAAATTGATGGAATGTTTGTCATTCCCATGTACAAAGGTTCTTCTAAGCCAAACCACAAACACATTTGTGCCATAAGTCCTACTTTGTAATTATAGCTCTCTCTTGTTTCGAGACACGTGTTAACAACTTGGGTTATACAACTTACTATTTAAGTTTCAAGAGATACAATCGAACTTGTCAACTCTGTGTGCTTTTATGATTTAAGGACAACATAGCTTTTTTTTCTGAAAATGTAATATTGTGAATTTTGTGTCTGTGCATTTTACGACCTGATTCTAGTCTGCCTTTTATGCATACTTTTTTTTTTAGTAACCTGTATGTCATGTTTTATACATTTGCATTAAGACAGAAACATTGTTGAAAGGTGTATTGTGCCTTCATTAATAGGAGGGAAAAAAACACAATGTTTGTAATGTGTTGTAATTATCTACTCACTTGTGTAATTGGTTTCTCCACTTTGAAAATAGGTTGTGAGTGGCGAAAAATGTTACAACATTTATTTATTAATTTATACAGCCAAAAGTATATACAAAAAGAATAAAAGTGTCAGAAAAATAAAATATCGAGGGGAAAATCGTGCATCAGACTGTAAAAAACATGCCTTCTTATGAATGGAATGATGGTTACGTTTGCTGAATAGAAGTTATCCTCCTGGCAAGTGAAAAATCAGGAGTTTCAGTCTCACTGGCTGCAATCTGGGGGTAAAAGGAGAAATCTCACTGGCTGCAATCTGCGGTTTTGGGGGGGTTTCCGACCTCCTGACGTACCGTATGTACAGACTTGCTCGTGCCTGAGGCCTCTTTGCTGTTTACATCTACAGGTCAACGGAGACCTGATTATCCATGTCAAAGTTAAGTCACTCATTGGACGGGATATACATAGAGAATGTAAAAACAAACGTCGTTAGAACTGTTGGTAAGTAATGGCTGTTCATTTGTCTTGCAAGAGTATGCCAATATGGGCCAACCCTAACCCAAATCCTAACCTGTTTGTTTTATTGGGGACGTTTTCAAAAATTCAACAATTTAGAATTCTCACATGTAAATATTGTTTTGCGACGTATGACGACGTCATTGTTAATTTTCTAAAGATTCTGTACATAAATATTTATTATTGTGTTGTTGGTCATTAAGGAATTTTGAACATGTTTTATTTAAGTATTTAAGATATAGTATTTTAGAATAATGATGCAATGAAAACCTACTACTCCAACGCTTGTATTCTCTTATCCTTATCCTTGTAAAATAACTTTTAAGCTACGAAATTTATTGTATGTATACGTATGTATACATATTTCTCATGTAACACCTTGTATATACTTTTACAAACGCTTTTATACAGTAGTTGGATGCATTCGCGTGTCTTTGCTTTTTGTGAGTAACGAGAAGAACCTACCTGACTTTTGAACTATAGAATATTCAACGAGTTTTGATAATGATTGCAAAGTATGTTCAGTGAAATAGTTTCTTTGTATCTCATTAAAGGGTCGCAACAGGGAAAGGTGTCGGGGTATATAATAATCTGAAGTTAATGGGGAAAGACTGTTGTTATTACCCAGGCTTCTTTTTACACAAAAGCTGGATTATGTACAGTTGGTGAGTAAAATTACCTTGATTAAGTTGTATTTATTGTGTACATAATGATCCTGATCTCATTAACCTTTTTTTATTTTATTTTTTATGATACACTGATGTTTAAGA
>NC_090252.1:51222984-51246984 GCF_037325665.1 Littorina saxatilis
CAAGAGTATTCACCCTTTCACAACCCATACAAACCCGGCAGAGTTATTCCGGAGTTCGTCTAATCCTGGCTGAAATGCAGGCTCAAGTTTTGAGTACATAGTTATTTTCCTCCGGCTGTCTATTTTTATATGTCTGTCTTGTCTGTCTTTCTCTATCTCTCTGTGCCAGTATCTGCATGCTTCTGCCGGGGCTCTTTCTGTCCTACCTGTTGTTGTTTTTATTTGCAATATTCGGGTTTTACGACGATAGGGCTAACTTCGTGTTGTGGTAGCAGAATAGTAAAGGCTTTGCTCGAAAAGTAATGGTGTTCATTTTCTTGTGTTACCAAGAAAGATTTTATTTTCGCCTGGTCGTTGGTTATGTAACCTATGGTGTTATTTGCAAAATATTTCCTACACTGTAAAATAAAGGCAAAATGAAAAAAGTTTAATAAATTGAATTTGTATTGACTGATAATGATTGTCCCTAGGGCGCCACATCCTTCCTAACTGACGCAATCGTGACGGAACAGCTGACCACCCTAGGCAATAAGACTTACTACAATGGAACCTGCTCTTTCAGTGTGAATGTATCTCGGACTGAGACCGGAACTCACACATTCTACATTGACGTCATGCCTGGTCCTGGCAAAACTGAGACTGGACAAATTGAAATCAGTAAAATATTACAATGTTTTTCTCTTTGCCACTGTGACTGTCTGTCGATTTTATGCTTTCTAATGTTGTTGATGGTGCTGTAGGCCCTACGTTGTTCTTGGTGGTGGTGGTGGTGGTGGGCGTGGTGGTGGTGGTGGTGTTGGTGGCGGTTGTTCTTGGTGGTGGTGGTGGTGAAAGTTTTTATTCACAAAAAGAAATAAAACATAAAACCTGATTAGACTTAATATGCTGAAAGTATCCAAAAGCGTTTTGTAAAGTAAGAAGAAAGTAAGAAAGTAAGTAAGTAAGTAAGTAAGTGAGTGAGTGAGTGTGTGTGTGTGTGTGTGTGTGTGTGTGTGTGTGTGTGTGTGTGTGTGTGTGTGTGTGTAGGTGTGTGTGTGTGTGTGTTTGTGTGTGTTTTGATACTTACCAGACTTTGTACTTGGAGGCGATGTTTCTTGGGTTTCAAGAGTCATTTGCTGAAGCAAATCCTCATCTGGCCAGCCATTCTCATTGGACATTATGCAAACCTTTGATTTAAGAAATATGTAAGAGTTAAACTGGCAAAAAAGGGGGGAGATCGCACTATGGTAACATCCATCCATAGGCGACAAACATACAAAACTGGTCATAAATTGCCCTGAACATTCACATAGTTTTTTTTTATATCACAAACTATAAAGAGCTGGACACCCTACAACAATAATGAATAAACACACACACACACACACACGCACACACACACACACACACACACACACACACACACACACACACACACACACACACGCACACACACTTTTAAAGTCTATCAAGTTACTTATACTATCTGAAACAAATGGATACCTACTTGCCAAACTGTTTGACACACACCTAGCTACCTGACTGGCTGGCATCTTCTGGCCCAACCCAGCTTCCCTTCCGCCCACTGAAATGCGAACATTTGTGTTGGTGTTAATATTGTGTTATTGATTATTTGGTTCATGAATAATTGATTGATTTGTCTACTACTAGAATGATTGATTGTTTACTTGATTGATTGATTGATTGATTGACTTATTCATGTATTAATTCATTGATTGTATTTCTGTTCAAAAGTCGCCAAAAGCGTGTCATCGCCCTCTACCCAAGGTGAGCTTCAGGATCTAATGACCAGTGTCTGTCTTATTTACTACATGCTATTGTCTGCATGGGTCGTCTTGAACGGTTCTTCAGCATTGTGAACTGAGATTTGATCGAACTGATTCATTTCAAAATACAGAATTTGCTAATCCTTCATATGACGATGAAATTAAGTTTTTGAAAAGTAGCTCTATGGCGGATTAACCTAAACTCCAAGGTAATTCCAATACCACTTAGAGACACAATATTTTTGATGTAAACCAACACACATTTGTTCACCCTTTATGTGAGATGCTTACTTCCTTCCACTTGGAAGCATACACACACAGAAACTGTGCTTGTCCGCGTAGTATTGCTAGATTGTGCAAACACAATTTCACAGATTGACACGGGTGTCAGCAAATTAATCTAACAAAATATTTCCACTCTTCACAGAAAGTAGCCTGATATTTCCTAGATGGAAAATGGTCTTTCAAGGGTAGAACTAGATTTGAATGACTCCCGTGTGAAGAACGTTAAATCAACACACAAGGAAACGTTTTTGATGAGTATGACACGTTGGCTAGCGTCAGTTACTGAAACTATAAGTACCTATTTGAGTCAAATAATCGTTCATTTCATCAATCCACCTTAAATGTTTATCCAATTACTCACAATGAGTGTGTGGTACCAGCCAAAAGAATAGGTTACCAGGAACACAACAGAAGCAAAATCTAGAAAACTGGCCCAGAAACAGACACAAATCGAGCATGCAAAACGGTGATTGTTGTTACCAACCATTTATGAGCCTGTCGATCCCTTGACAACAATGGTCCACCACACAATTAATTAGTTATCTTGGTAATTATCACATTTTAAATATTATTTTTTTCAGCCGCCTTGTTTCCGACGAGTGTCGTCGTTGTCATACTGGTGGTTCTTGTCATTCTGGCAACCACGACCTTCACCCTGATCGGCATCCTTTGTCGACGTGCGTAAATAACAGATGTCTAGTAAACTCCTATCAGTAATGACTCTTTGTTCCTCAATGTACATCACGTCTATCATGTCACACTATACGTTGAAATCATTTTGTCGCATCCTCAGTTATACTGTGGACGTGTCAGCGGACTATGTACAAGCTCGTGTGCCATTATTGGGAGTGTCATATTTTTTATTTTTTAGTTTTTGTCTTCATGTATTTATTTATTTACTTATTTTTTATTTTTTATTTGTATTTTTATTTTTTTATCTTTTTTTTGTAATCGGTTATTAACAAGCCTTTTGCATTGCTAATTTCCTAAACCTTCAATAATCATTCTGCTAAAACAAACATTCAGGAAAGACTTTTGTACTTAAGACATAGTTTTGAACATCCCATGCAATCCCACTGATATGATTTCTTTTTCTTTTTAAGAACGCAGACAAAGCCGAAAAGAGAGTCCACAAGTGTAAGTATATATCTTCCATCTGCCACAAGTGGTTTGGGCGTCTCACTCATGAAGAGAAATTATGTTTTGTTTTCGTTTTACGCCTTTTCTTTTAAACAGTGATTGGGCTGATTTAAGTAAGATCAGATGAAAAACAACAAAAACACTTTCATTGTTACATAGAGTTAAAAGTAAGTAAAAACAAATAATGTAAAACAAAAAAAGTCGCCGTGTAAGCGTTATTAATTGTGCCCCAGTGCGTCATCGATCACTTGATACACGAGGTTGTCGAAGGCATGCAAGTGGTGTTACACACAATGTTAAGTTTAAAATGTATATACAAACATGTTTTAACAAAAATTTAAAAAAGTTTAAAATGTGTCCAGTTTTGACCGATAGACTTGGCATCGAGACGAGGGTGAAGGTGCATGTGTGTTTACGTGCATGTATGTGTGTTCAGAGCCTTTCCCAGACAACTACTAGACACATCTTCAAAAATCTTGACATCTAATTTCTTCCAGATGATACCCCGAGACTTCACTTGTGGGCTTATAATTTACTATAACTTCAGTCAGTGTTTTTCGTAAGAGATCGTATACCACATGCCGTTGGTTGTTTTTAATTATGATTACTTTTATGATATAGGGCTGATGTGAAAACAGCTGAATATGAAGAACCTGTGCCTGTTCCTGCATCTCACAATGCAGGTAAATAACACTTATCCCTTGTTTACATTCAGTAGGAAAATATGGCCAAATAAAGACAAATAAAGTGATTACTTACTGGGAGAGAAGAGAGAGAGAGACAGAGAGAGAGAGAGAGAGAGAGAGAGAGAGAGAGAGATAGAGAGAGAGAGATAAGAAAGAGAGAGAAAAGAGAGAGAGAGAAAAGAGATAGATAGAGAGAGAGAGAGCGAGAGAGAGAGATTGATTGATTGATTGATTAAACTTTATTACAGAAGGATGGAGATTTTAGGCATTGCCTAGTCTTACAATCTGTCCTTGCAAACAAAGACGAGAACAAAACAACACATGAAAAGAGTATAGGGACACTACGAATTTGACGAAACATACATATGGTAATAAGTAACATTCAAACGCAAACCAAAAGTTATAGATTAACTAAATAAAAACTATGAAGTATAAAGATAGCAAAAGAGAGAGAGAGAGAGAGAGAGATAGAGAGAGACAGAGACAGAGACAGAGAGAGACAGACAGAGAGAGAGAGAGAGAGAGAGACTCAGACTCAGACTCAGAACTTTATTACAAAAGGATAAAGGTTTTAGGCAAAGCCTATTCTTCCAACCTGTCCTTTATACAACACATAAAGACAGACGCACATTACAAATATAAATTCAATCATATAAAATACAGAAATACATTGTACAGAATGCAACACAATGTGCATTTAAGAAATTACATAAGGAGAACTCAAAAAATTACAAAATTACATTGACATAGTTATACCTTTCATTTGGGAATAAGTTGCTCCGATCAGCTACACATCCGTTAACATTAGTACAAAATGTTTAACAAAATAACAATCGAACAAGACATTTCATTCACGAATGATGTGTGAACGTGACTGTCTCTTAAACATTTTCACTGAAGTTGCATTTCTTATCTGTTGGGGTAAGGAGTTCCAGAGAAACGCTCCCGAGAAGGCTAAACTCGATTTGTAGAGGTCTATGCGAGGTATAGGAGGGATGATTTGTTGGGACCCATATCTGTTTGTGGCATGTTTGAAATGTGATTGCAAATATTTAGGACAGTCGTCATTTAGAATTTTATACATGAACACAGCCTTGTTTAACGTCAACTGATCTTTCAAGGGGAGGAAATTCAAGAGCTTTAGTTTATCATCCGTGGACCTATTCAAATCATGCAGAATAAGTTTTGCAGCTCGGCGATGCAGGGAATTGAGTCTTTTTAAATGAACATCACTGCAGTTATCCCAAAGTGTCGATGCGAAGTTTATATGAGGCATTATGTGGGCGTAATAGAACATTTTGAGTGCTGCAGAATCAGCGTAATGCCTTAATTTTGATAACAGGTACAAATTTTTTGATACTAGTTTGCAAATATTACTCAAATGAGTTTGCCATTTCAACTCTTGATCAATGGTAACACCCAATAATCTATGTTCCCTAACTTGCTGCACTTGAGTTGAACCAACTGACAGTTGTAATTGTAAAGGACTTAATTGGTGTTTTTGTCTCGTGGTTATCACCATACTCTTTGTTTTAATCGGATGAATGATCATTGCATTAGAAACGCACCACTCAGTGATTTCATCCACACTTGTTTGAAGAGAAGAGTTGACGGATTCCAAAGATTTTTGACTGGTGTGAACAGAAGAGTCATCGGCGAAGAACTCACATCTAACTTTTTCATCGGACACATGAAGGGGTAAATCATTTATATAAATACAGAACAAGATAGGTCCTAATACAGACCCTTGAGGGACACCACTTCTGACAAACTCATTTGACGAAGTTTTACAGTTAATGGATACATACTGTTTCCGTTTTGAAAGATACGATTCAAAAAAGGCACAGGCTGAGTCATCTTTTAAATAGCACTTTAATTTCTTTAGTAGAAGTGAGTGATCTACTAGGTCAAAGGCTTTCTTAAAGTCCAAAAACAACGCTCCCGTTATGTCTGCTTTGTTTATTGCTGACAGCCAAGTCTCGCATAAGGAGCTTAAGGCGGTGTGGCAGGAATGCTTAGAGCGGAATCCAGACTGAAAAGGATGAAACAGATTCATTTGTTCCATATATGCCAGTAGGTGTTTTTGTATGTGCTTTTCTAAGGGTTTAGATAGAACAGGTAAGAGGGAAATAGGTCTAAAGTTGTTTGGGTCTGTAAGATCCTTATTTTTTGGAAGGGGTAATACTTTTGCACACTTTAAAATAGAAGGGAACACGTTTTGTTGTATGCTTAGGTTATAAACATAAGTTAGGGAATCGACAATGTAAGGTAAAGCAAGTTTTAGCAACTTGACTGGAATCTTGTCTGGACCCATTGACTTCTTATTCGCCATTTGTTCTACCAGTTTTCCTACTTCGTGCACTGAGATTGGAGGAATAGAAAACGTGTCAGTTTGAGTCAACTTTTGTCCACAGAATGTTTTTAATTTTTCAAAACAATCATCCGTATCAAGGGAATCATTGTGATTGAGACAAGATTTTAGGTTGTCTGCTAGCGAAATGAAGTGTTTGTTAAAATCATTTGGAGATATTTGTGAATGAGTATTGGTTGATCCCTTCCTAGATTTATCAAGAATTTCATTCACTGCTCGCCAGATTGTAGCTGTATCCCTTTTTTCAGAAATCAGTTTATTAAAATATTCTGCCTTTGCTTGTCTCACTGTGTCTAAAACTTTATTTTTTTGCAGTTATACTCTGTTTTCATGTTGCGCTCTTTAAAATAATCACGCATCGCCATAGCCTCGATAATGTCTGAGGTTAACCAAGGGGGGAGCTGGGGATGTTTCACTCTATGCTGACGTAGTGGTGCGTGTTTATCAATTATTGAACACAAAATATGGTGAAAAATATTGCAAGCGCCCTCTGCGTCACTGCAATTGAATACGCTATAAAATGGGGCTTGGTTAAGGTCAAAGAAAAAGGCAGATTCATCAAAATACTTGAAACTTCTGTATTCGATTGTTGTGTGGCCTTTATGACATGATTTTGGCAATCTAAGAGAAATCGAGCAAAAAACAGAATGATGGTCACTAAAACTGGAATGCACTACTTGCGCATTTGCAACGATATTCTTACTATCAGTGTAAATATGATCAATCAGGGTTGATGAAGTATTTGTTTCTCTTGTAGGGGTTTTAACCAGCTGATGAAGACCAAACAGAGCAGTGGTTGAGCACCACGTTGTTTGAGGCCTGAGTAGGTTAATGAGAGAGAGAGAGAGAGAGAGAGAGAGAGAGAGAGAGAGAGAGAGAGAGAGAGAGAGAGAGAGAGAGAGAGAGTGAGAGAGAGAGAGAAAGAGAGAGCGAGAGAGAGAGAGAGAAAGAGAGAGAGATATAGAAAGAGAGAGAGCTAGACCAACAAAAAAAATAGAAATCTGAAGTGAAAGCATTTAAAGAGCATGCTGATTTTCTCCTTTTTTGCCCTGTTATCATTTCTTGGGGAAGTGAATGCAAAACAATTAAAAAAAAATCTTTTAACATCACACAAAACACCATTCCATCCCTCCGACCACACATATCCAAGGGGAATAACAACAGCTTGTAATTGTGTTTGTGTTGTTCTCGTTTTGTGTTTTATTTGATTTGTGTGATTCGAGTGTTTCAAATGTACATAAGCCCGCAAAGTCATGGAGAGACCGCAGCTTTAACTTCGACTTCTCTTTGTTAAAGGACGCGCACAAGAAATACCGGGAAGTCCTCAGAAGTAAGAATATTACTTTTGTTAATCATACCTTTAATATATATACCCTATAATATGTTATCATGTTCATTAAGAAGTATCTTTTTCTTATTGAGCTAACAATAAGTTAAAAAGAATGGTAGAGTTTGATCATGTTATTCTTGTTTTATTATTTGATTGACTGCTTCATAAACGCATTTCAGGACGTATCTGTTGTGGCTTTATATTTCACTAGATTTAAGACACAACATCGATTAAAGCATTTTAACAGAAAGACCAAAAAGCACTGTATACTCACGTTGGAATGACAAAAACGAAACAAATACAGGCGATGTTTCGACCACTGGGGTCTTCATCAGGCACAAGAATGCATTTTAACAGGTTCTTTGGGAGCATCCGCAAATAGTCTTCTTGTGTTTTTGCTGATCGCTGTGACATTTCTAAACCAATGCAGATACACAGATAGTTTAACATGTTTTTATGTGTTGTTTTGCAAAATTAAGCAACAAAAATAAAGAATGTTTAAACAAAATTCTTCTTTCATTCTGTGCAGCGCTGCTTTAGAATCAGACGACTATGAAGACGCAGAGGCTGTGTCTGGGTTTGCCGCCCCAGGTAAGTTTCAATTGCACGACTTGATCATAATAATGATAAGGGTATTTATAGGGTGCACATCCTAAAACAGTTCCAAGCACCTTACAATCGATCTTAGATATAATGATCTTAATAACAGCAACAATACACATTTAAAATAATAAAATTAAAAAAACTAACTTTAAATAAATGGAAACACAATCACGCACACTATACGACTTGAAGATTATGTAACTTAACACAAAAACTGGCTGACCAAAGACCTTTCACTAGGCAAGCATATTTCAGTCAACACTTAGGGTACGTGAAAATTGGATACATGTATGTAGTAAGTACATTTGTTTGTAAGTTAGACTACCCTGTGTAGATGTATGTGTGTGTGTGTGTGTGTGTGTTTGGAGTAATACCGAGAAAACTAATGGGCCGATCTTCATGAAACTGTACATACACATTCTTCCAAATGATATCCCCAGACGATTTTTTCTTTTTTTCGATAAATGTCTTTGATGACATCATATCCGGCTTTTTGTGAAAATTGAGGCGGCACTGTCACGCCCTCATTTTTTTGATCAAATTGATTGAACTTTTGGTCAAGCAATCTTAAACGAAGCCCGGACTATGGGTTTGCATTTCAGATTGGAAGCTTACAAAAATATTGATGAGTTGGGTCATTAACAAAACTCAACATTTTAATCAAAATCAAAATCTTATTGGTCGATCCAAAAATGACTTCATCTTTTTTTTTGTTTAATCTGTTCCTGAATCCAGAATCTTATAAATATGTTATGTTTGGTTTAAAAACAAGCCCAGAAAGTCAGAAACACTACATGTTAAGCGCAAACGCTACTGGCTAGTCAATGTCAAACGTTTCAGCAGTGTCTTTGCCGCGGGGTATGGACAAAGTTATGTTGTGATGGTGAACAAATGCCGTGCGTTCAATTTCATTCTGTTTGTTCGACAGATTGACTAGATGTAGTAATATCGCTTTACGCGATTTGTTTATTCTAGTGTCACGTTTTAAAATCTGATAACACAGTAAGTTACAGGGAAAATGTAGACCAAAAAAAAAAGAATATCAATACTTTTTTTCAGAAAGACACAGACAAAAAGTATTTTGCAAAAAAATACAAAAACCAGCATAGAAAACAGTTAATAAGATTTTTGTTTAAAAACAACAACACCCAAAACAAAAGATGACATAGATAAAGGCACCTTTCTGAATATTATGATTATATACTCTCTCCCTGTACCCTTTCGGCCCCTGTTCACGTCGCAAATAATAATTAATCTGACCACTCAAATTATCCCGCAGCACAAGGCAGGGGAGACTACTACAGCAGCCTGCAGATGTCCAATGTTAGATTGAGGTCTGACTATTCCGAGCTTGGCTGCCAGCATGATACAGCATGAACCAATGACGGTCAGTATGGGCATAATATCTGTATTGCTCCCGTTTTCTGTTACTCCACCTGATCGCCGCTCTGATTCCAAAGTACTCCAGTAACATAAGCACTATGCTTGAGTGAGAAATCCTAAATTCCAAAGATTGTTTATGTCACGATAATGTTGAATAAAGCCTTGTTTAAAAGTACTCCAGTCTGTATTGCTTCGGAGTTCCCTTGTTTTCATTGTACATACCACTTGGGATTTGGGGTTGCTTTGTGCATCGCTACAAGCATTGATGTAACTTAGTTTTTCTCTGAGAAGCTGCTGGTGGTGGTCTTGTGCTTATGCTCAATGGCCCTGAATGACTTCCGTGTTTGTCTGTTAACACTTTCTACCCCACCTATGTTGACCAAGTTTTGTTTAGCCGAGACCGGCTGTGCTGCAGCAGGTCACTCAGAATTGTAGAAACTGTGTAGAAACTGTGTATCAACACGCTGGAATGCAGGTGTTAGATCGACGTTACAGGAAGCAACTGAAGTGACTGTGTGTTCGGATATACCCGTACCAGGTCAGATAGAGCCACATTAGTATGTACGGATATATCCGTACCTTGGAGACAATGAGTTAATTGATCAACTCCAATAACTCTATATTTGTTTGGTGTCGAACAATGAACTATCAAACATCTGTTATAGAATTTCACATTTTCTGCTTTGTTTATCTGTATTTGGTATGAACCCTGTTTCAGCTGTGTGATATCACACCATGATGACAGCAACTCCAGTGACAACAGAATGAAGCATTCGGTGCTCTTGTCTAATGTGTGGAAGACTGGACAACTTTCTGACTGTCTGTGGTGTTCAACCCATCGCTTTCCACATCTGTGTCATTCAGATCTATATCGCCAAGGTGTCAACTGGCTGTTTATTGTAGTGGTATGCTCCACGTTATGCCCGAGGATTTGTTTAAAGGGAGGGACATAAACAATGGGTAGTTACGGGGTGGCCCCCTCCCCCGGCAAGTGTTCTAACTTTTTAAACAAGATCAAGTTTGTTTTAAAGAAGATTTAAAGTATTAAGTGTGAAAGGACATGCGCTATTTAGAAGCTTCTTCGTGTTACGGTGCTATACCCAAATGTATTTAGTTTCTAGCACGGAAACTGCCGCGTAAACTGTGAAAGCAAATACACTTTATTATGATATGATGGCTTTTTAAGGGTATTAGAATTGTGTTGACCTTGACAGTACCCATAAAAGACTTGTTCTGTGTATATGTAAATACATAAGCAAACTTAATAATAAGCTAAGCTTGTTGTTGGGTCCCAAGTTTATGTTTTGTGTTATGCCAACATAATTATGTTATCTGAATAAAATCATGTCTTAATCATGGGGATATAGCTCAGTTGGTAGCGCGCTGGATTTGTATTCAGTTGGCCGTTGTCAGCGTGAGTTCGATCCCAGGTTCGGCGGAAATTTATTTCACAGAGTCAACTTTGTGTGCAGACTCTCTTCAGTGTCCGAACCTCCCCCCGTGTACACTACATTGGGTGTGCACGTTAAAGATCCCACGATTGACAAAAGGGTCTTTCCTGCAAAATTGCTGAGGCACAGTTAATAATTGTCTACCTATACCCGTGTGACTTGGAATAATAGGCCGTGAAAGGTAAATATGCGCCGAGATGGCTGCAATCTACTGGCCGTATAAAATTTCATCTCACACGGCATCACTGCAGAGCGCCTAGAACTGTACCCACGGAATATGCGCGATATAAGACTCATTGATTGATTGATTGATTAATCAAACTTGCACAGGTCCTGCATTTAGCCATATCGTTTAAAGCAACGTTACAAATCAACACTCTGTCATTTTTTAGAAAGAATAAAAACAAACTGTTTGTATATTAAACATTGCCACGTACTGTGTACACGTTGTAATTTGTGTGTTTATTCTACAATTTATCAAACATTTCATCAAACAATCCATCCAACAATTCATCTAACAATCAATCAAACACTCCAACAATCCATCCAACAATTCATCCAACAATCCATCCAACATTTCATCCAACAATCCATCCAACAATTAGTCCTACACTCCATCCAACACTCCATCCAACAATCCATTCCAAAATCCATCCAACAATCAATCTAACAATCAATCCAACAATCCATCCAACAATCTATCAAACACTCCATCCAACAATCCATCAAACAATCCAGCAACAATCCATCCAACAATCTTTCCAACAGTCCATTCAACAATCCATTCAACAATCTTTCCAACAATCTTTCCAACAATACATCCAACAATTCATCCAACAATCTATTTAATAATCTACCCAACAATCCATTCAACAATTCATCCTACACTCCATCCAACAATCCATCCAACAATCGATCCAACAATCCATTCAACAATCCATCCAACAATCAATCCAATAATCCAACAATCAATCCAACAATCCATCCAACAACCTATCCAACACTCCATCCAAACATCCATCCAGCAATCCATCCAACAATCCATCCAACAATCCATCAACAATCCATCCAACAATCTTTCCAACAATCTATCCAACAATCCATCTAACAATCCATCCAACAATCTATCCAACAATCTATCCAACAATATATCCAACAATCCATCAACAATCAGCCAACAATCCATCAACAATCCATCAACAATCCATCCAACAATCTTTCTAACAATCTATCCAACACTCCATCCAACAATCCATCCAACAATCCATCCAACAATCTATCCAACAATCTATCCAACCATCTATCCAAAAATCTATTCAAACATTCATCCAACAATCTATCCAATAGTCTATTCAATAATCTATCCAACACTCGATCCAACAATCCATTCCAAAATGCATCCAACAATCAATCCAACAATCAATCCAACAATCCATCCAACAATCTATCAAACACTCCATCCAACAATCCATCAAACAATCCAACAACAATCCATCCAACAATCTTTCCAACAGTCCATTCAACAATCCATCCAACAATCTTTCCAACAATCTTTACAACAATCCTTTCAACAATACATCCAACAATTCATCCAACAATCTATTTAATAATCTATCCAACAATCCATTCAACAATTCATCCTACACTCCATCCAACAATCCATCCAAGAATCGATCCAACAATCCATTCAACAATCCATCCAACAATCAATCCAATAATCCAACAATCAATCCAACAATCCATCCAACAATCTATCCAACACTCCATCCAAACATCCATCCAGCAATCCATCCAACAATCCATCCAACAATCCATCAACAATCCATCCAACAATCTTTCCAACAATCTATCCAACAATCCATCTAACAATCCATCCAACAATCTATCCAACAATCTATCCAACAATATATCCAACAATCCATCAACAATCAGCCAACAATCCATCCAACAATCCATCAACAATCCATCCAACAATCTTTCTAACAATCTATCCAACACTCTATCCAACAATCCATCCAACAATCCATCCAACAATCCATCCAACAATCCATCCAACAATCTATCCAACAATCTATCCAACCATCTATCCAATAATCTATTCAAAAATTCATCCAACAATCTATCCAATAGTCTATTCAATAATCTATCCAACAATCCATCCAACAATATATCCAACAATCCATCCAACAATTCATCCAACAATCCATTCAACAATCTATCCAACAATCCATCCAACAATCCATCCAACAATCCATCCTACACTCCATTCTACACTCCATTCTACACTCCATCCAACACTCCATCCAACACTCCATCCAACAATCCATCCTACAATCCATCCTACACTCCATTCTACACTCCATCCAACACTCCATCCAACACTCCCTCCAACAATCCATCCAACAATCTATCCAACAATCCATCCAACAATCCATCCAACAATCCATCCAACAATCCATCTATCTGTCCATCTTGAGCTTCAAGCTCTTCTCTTCGTCTTCTTCTCCTTTTTTCTATCAATGCATTCATCTTTCGGTTTATTTTAATATCTGTCAGTTTATTCAAAGATCTATCTGTACAGCTATCTACCTATCTTTCTACCTAAAACGTATCTCATGCTCTACATATATATATATATGTACATATAGAATGGGCTGCTGGTCTGTAATCAAGTGATATACCGTCAGTATCCCATATTCTTTCTGAAACTACACCTATTTTTTTCAGTCTCTACAAAATCATTGGAATTATTTTGCGTAGTCACAAAAAACATCTCTACAGCAAGCCATACCCTTCAGCCTCGCCCTGAAAGGCACGTTTTAGCCGGGCAAATAACTCCTCTTTATCCTTCTGCATACTGTTTGCAGAGAGGCAACACTTTGTGTCCTCATCTTCCTGGTACACGACTAGCTCTGCTTCATATAGCACACATTCAATGACAGGTTTTTCCAGGTCAAACTTTGTGGGGGTTTTCTTTTACATTTGTTGTTATCTGTGTCTCTGTTTATCTGTGTATGTGCGTGTATGAGCTCTCAGTGGTTCAAATAATGTATAACTTTTTGTTTCGTTGTTGGTCCCTTTGCTCTCTTACACCCCCTTCCTCACTACACATGTTTGCAAGAAAGTTAAGACATTTGGCTTGAAACATGTTGTTTTGTACCAAATATGAAAACTGTATGTAGAGATGACACAATATTTTCTTCTGAGATTTAACACAAAAAAGAGTATATTTTCCCCAACGGTCGATCTGGTTTAAAGTAGCATGTATATTATTTATGAATAATACACCTGTTAAAAGATTGAACCATCCGTGTAGAAATTGCTAGAGGGTGTGTGTGTGTGTGAATGCCGTTCAGGGCGACCGTTGGTAATAAAACTTGTCTGTTCAAAAGCCAACAAGATAACAACAAAAATGTTCTCACCAGAAAACAGCAACAAGAATATATAAAACAAGTCGCGTAAGGCGAAATTACAACATTTAGTCAAGCTGTGGAACTCACAGAATGAAACTGAACGCACTGCATTTTTTCACAATGGCCGTCGTCCGCCGCTCGCGCAAAACGCAGTGAAATCGACGAGCCTGTTTAGCGCGGTAATGGTTGCGCTGTGCTGCATAGCACGCTTTCCTGTACCTCTCTTAGTTTTAACTTTCTGAGCGTGTTTGTAATCCACACATATCATATCTATATATTTTTGGAATCAGGAACCGACAAGGAGTAAGATGAAATTGTTTTTAAATCGATTTCGGAAATTTAATTGTAATCATAATTTTTATATTTTTTATTTTCAGAGCTTGTTTTTAATCCGAATATAACATATGTATATGTTTTTGAAATCAGAAAATAATAAAGAATAAGATTTTGGATCGTTTTATTAAAAAACAATTTTAATTACAATTTTCAGATTTTTAATGACCAAAGTCATAAATTAATTTTTAAGCCTCCAAACTGAAATGCAATACCAAAGTCCAGCCTTTTTCAAAGATTGCTTTACACAAATTTCAATCAATTTGATTGAAAAATGAGGGTGTGACAGTGCCGCCTCAACTTTTACAAAAAGCCGGATATGACGTCATCAAAGATATTAATCCGAAAAATGAAAAAATATCTGGGGATATCATACCCAGGAACTCTCATGTCAAATTTCATAACGATCGGTCCAGTAGTTTACTCTGAATCGCTCTACACACACACACACACACACACACACACACACACACACACACACACACACACACACACACACACACACACACACACACACACACACACACACACACACACACACACACACAGGGGTGGGGGTGGGAGACTGAGGGTGGCATCAAAGGGACCAAAATTTGAAACAAACAGTAAATACATTGCATGAACCATGAACCATGGAGATCGCATACACGCGAATACAGAGATAAGCAGCTATTAAAACTCATTAAAAAAAACACACACACAAAGGCACATTTTGTTTGCTTTGCTGCTTGCTTTTTCTTGGTGTTGTTTGTTGCATTTAGTCAAGTTTTGACTAAATGTTTTAAAGCCATATGTACTCGATGACTATACACGCTAATTGCTTTACCAACGGCTGGAGACATGCTAAATTAAGTTCCCTGCAAGATATTGTGGTCTAGGACCCCTTAAAATAAATGTTGAGATATTTGAATTTTTATTTTGATCTAGATCGTCCTATTTATAGATTTGCCAACAGAGGGAACGTTGACGCAAGGGAAATAACTCCGCGTCTTTGTTGACATCCTCACTTTTTCAGAGGCTAGAACAAGCTGTAATGCATGTATATGGTCCGCGCATGGCGACATATCGTCATTACATGGTCTTATGGTGCGTTTGACATCGATTATGGGCAAACTACACTTTGTAAACACGGGAGCGCGTACATATGCCTTTAACATAGAGGGGGAATCGAGACGAGGGTCGTGGTGTGTGTGTGTGTGTGTGTGTGTGTGTGTGTGTGTGTGTGTGTGTGTGTGTGTGTGTGTGTGTGTGTGTGTGTGTGTGTGTGTGTGTGTGTGTGTATGTGTGTGTGTGTGTGTGTGTGTGTCAGGCTGTCTGTGTGGGTGTGTGTGTGTGTGTCTGTCTGTCTGTCTGTTTGTGCGTGTGTGTGTGTGTGTGTGTGTGTAGAGCGATTCAGAGTAAACTACTGGACCGATCTTCATGAAATCTGACATGAGAGTTCCTGGAAATGATATCCCCGGACGTTTGTTTTCATTTTTTCGATAAATACCTTTGATGACGTCATATCCGGCTTTTTGTAAAAGTTGAGGCGGCACTGTCACACCCTTATTTTTCAATCAAATTGATTGAAATTTTGGCCAAGCAATCTTCGACGAATGCCGGACTTCGGTATTGCATTTCAGCTTGGTGGCTTAAAAATTAATGAATGAGTTTGGTCATTAAACATCGAAAACTTGTAATTACAATTATTTTTTTATTAAACGATCCAAAAATAATGTCATCTTATTCTTCGTCATTTTCTGATTCCAAAAACATACATATGTTACATTTGGATTACAAACAAGCTCTGAAAATTAAAAATATGAAAGTTATAATTAAATTTTTTTTCCGAAATCGATTTAAAACCAATTTCATCTTATTCCTTGTCGGTCCCTGATTCCAAAAACATATAGATATGATATGTTTGGATTAAAAACAAACTCAGTAAGCTAAAAAGAATAGACATACACTGATACAGAAAAGCGGGTTATCCTACTCAGCGCGACCACTACCGCACTATTCTGCATGGCTTGTCGATTTCACTGCCTTTGCCACGAGCGGTGGACTGACGAAACTACGAGTATGTGGTCTTGGTGAAAAAAGCAGTGCGTTCAGTTTCATTCTGTGAGTTCGACAGCTTGACTAAATGTTGTTATGTCGCCTTACGCGACTTGTTTTAATTAATTGTGTAGTTGTGTTTTCTTCTTTTTTTTAAACGTGTATGCAAATGAAATACAAAATGATGTGAGTATTCGTGTGTGTGTGTGTGTGTGTGTGTGTGTGTGTGTGTGTGTGTGTGTGTGTGTGTGTGTGTGTGTGTGTGTGTGTGTGTGTGTGTGTGTGTGAGTGTGTGTGTGTGTGTGCGCGTGCGTGCGAGCGAGCGTGCGGGTTTGTGTGTGTGTGCGTGTGCGTGTGCATGTGTGTGATAGAGAAAAAACAAGATTACGCGACAGACAGACATACGACAAAATTAACAGACAGAAAGGCACAACCACAGAATCTGAAAGGGGCAGACGCAGAGCGAACTGGAGCGACCTAACACTAACAGATCGCAAACATCTTTCTTGTCAAATTTTGCATCAGTAACGCTCCGCCCATAACCTCGCCGCCATAATATTCATACTATCTCAACACGGAAGTCGTTTTCTGCATGAGTTAGGCCACAGTCATGTTGACTCAAACTTGTTTTATTAGCTGACGTATTTTGAAATATTCTTCGACAGTTCTTTCATGCTTATTGCGTAACTCGGATGAGTTTTGATTTTAATACAAAAAGTGTGTTTCAAAGTTCACAACAGGATGATGCTGAGTGTTCTCCTGCTTCTGGCAACCACGTGTGCTTTTTCTGGAGGTAAGAATCTGTTTATCATCTATTTCTATTAAATATGCAATACTGAACAATATTTATGGGGAAAACATAGGTCGCGTGAGAAAGAGAGAGAGAGAGAGAGAGAGAGAGAGAGAGAGAGAGAGAGATAAAGAGAGAGAGAGAGAGATAAAGAAAGAGACAGAGAGAGAGAGAGAGAGAGAAAGAGAGAGAGAGAGAGATAAAGAAAGAGACAGAGAGAGAGAGAGAGAGAGAGAGAGGGGGGGAGAGGGGGGAGAGAGAGAGAGAGCCAAATTCAAAGAGAGAGAGGACTCTATTGTCTCTCTTGTTAACCCTGGGAAATGTACCATTAGTTTGATATAAACAAAAATAACTGAAGAAACAAGTATGCGTGTTTTTCTTTAAATTTCATTTCATAAATGTACATTTGGTATTGTTTGTCTTTGTCAACATTCAACAAATGACAGTCATTTGATCCACTTGTCTGATTCGCATGACTGCATAATCGTTCTATAACCTCAGTCTGTGTGTGTGTTTGCTAGTTCGTGTGTTTGTTCATTAACAGAGATAACTATTCTATATTACGTGCAGGTAGTATACGTGTAAAACAGGGGGTCCTCTAACAAAACAGTAAAGACACAAGACACATTTGAAATAAGAAAACCAACATCAAGAAAGGCATGTTATTGGAACGTTAGTTAGTTAGTTAGTTAGTTAGTTAGTTAGTTAGTTAGTTAGTTGTTGCTTTTTGGGCCCAGCGGACCATATAGGCCAAATCAGGACACCATTGGAACGTTATATTTATGACAAAACAAAACGTTACGTTTACATACAAAAATATTTGTTTTGGGCATAAACATAACGTTCCATTAACAAACCTTTCTTGTTTTTTTCATTCTGATTTGGGGAACGTTGGCTGTCTATTTGAGAATATAAATACTCCAAACAAAATAAAATGGATCATATAAAATATTAAAATTAATAAACTCAATGATTAAAACACAAACGAGCAAACACGTTTACAAACAAGTCAATAAACAACATGTCGGTCGGCTGTAATAAACTGGATAACAAACAGCCGAACAAATGTACGAACCGTCGGTTAAACAGCAAATGAAGTGGCAGTTTGCTTGCTTGTTTGTTTGCTTAACGCCCAGCCGACCACGAAGGGCCATATCAAGGCGGTGCTGCTTTGACATATAACGTGCGCCACACACAAGACAGAAGTCGCAGCACAGGCTTCATGCCTCACCCAGTCACATTATTCTGACACCGGACCAACCAGTCCTAGCACCAACCCCATAATGCCAGACGCCAGGCGGAGCAGCCACTAGATTGCCAATTTTAAAGTCTTAGGTATGACCCGGCCGGGGTTCGAACCCACGACCTCCCGATCACGGGGCGGACGCCTTACCACTTGGCCAACCGTGCCGGTAATGAAGTGGCAGTCATTATATTCAAAATTCACTGTTACTACCGATTTCTTTTATCAGAACAAGGGGAAGTGGGAGTGGAGGAATCATAACACAAAAAAAGAGAATAAAATAAACTATAACAAAAATAAAAAAATAAAAACATAGAACAAAATAACATTTATTTAACAAAATCAAAACATAATACAAAAAATACATAAACTTGAAGTCAATGTAGAATAAAATAGAAAGAAAGAAAAGTAGATACAAAAAAAAAGTTATACACTTCAAAACAGGACTCGAAAAAGAATATATGTAGTTTTATAAGCAAGAGTACAGAAGAAGAAGAAACTAAAAGAGGTTTATACCTTTCAGATTGCATACCGTCGTTTCATAAAGGGAAACCTGCTGACACCAACTTACAGGATAAAACGCTGCAAGAAACGGCTTGTTCGAAAAATAATGTAAATAGACTTAAGCTATTTGCTTTTCGTCACTCAGAAAGAGATGACACCCCATTGAAACAGATTAAACTTCCGTGTTCCGCCATTCTCTTGCCAACGTCTACTTTTGTTACATTTAGTCAAGTTATGACTAAATGTTTTAACATAGAGGGGGAATCGAGACGAGGGTCGTGGTGTGTGTGTGTGTGTGTGTGTGTGTGTGTGTGTGTGTGTGTGTGTGTGTGTGTGTGTGTGTGTGTGTGTGTCTGTCTGTCTGTCTGTGCGTGTGTGTGTGTGTAGAGCGATTCAGAGTAAACTACTGGACCGATCTTTATGAAATGCTACATGAGAGTTCCTGGGTATGATATCCCCAGATTGCTTTTTCTTTTTTTGGATAAATGTCTTTCATGACGTCATATCCGGCTTTTTGTAAAGGTTGAGGCGGCACTGTCACACCCTCATTTTTAAATCAAATGGATAGACATTTTGGCCAAGCAATCTTCGACGAAGGCCGGACTTCGGTATTGCATTTCAGCTTGGAGGCTTAAAAATTAATTGATGACTTTGGTCATTAAAAATCTGAAAATTGTAATTAACATTTTTTTTATGAAATGATCCAAAATTACATTCTTCTTATTTTTCATCATTTTCTGATTCCAAAAACATATAAATATGTTATATTCGGATTAAAAACAAGCTCTAAAAATCAAAAATATAAAAATTATGATTAAAATAAAATTTCCGAAATCGATTTAAAAACAATTTCATCTTTTTCCTTGTCGGTTCCTGATTATAAAAACATATAGATATGATATGTTTGGATTAAAAACACGCTCAGAAAGTTAAAACGAAGAGAGGTACAAAAAAGCGTGCTATGCAGCTAAACAGGCTCGTTAATTTCACTGCCTTTTGCACGAGCGGCGGACTACGGTCACTGTGAAAAAATGCAGTGCGCTTAGTTTCATTCTGTGAGTTCCACAGCTTGACTAAATGTAGTAATTTCGCCTTACGCGACTTGTTTCACACTGTCACACACACACATACACACACACACACACACACACACACACACACACACACACACACACACACACACACACACACCCTCCACCCACCCCACCCCACCCACACACACACACACACACGGACACACCAGGACACACACACAAAAAAACACACACACACACACACACACACACACAAACACATACACACAGACAAACACAAGGACACACACACACACAAATATGCACACACGCACACACACACACACACACACACATACACACACACACACACACACCCACCCACCCACCCACACACACACAGACAGACACACACACACACACACACACACACACACACACACACACACACACACACACACACGTGCTTATGTTCGCGTGTTTGTTTGTGAAAGATTTACATCAAGTCAATCAGTGTCATTGTCAACTATGCAATCATTGAAAAACAGTCAGCAACAACAAGTCATGTCATAATTTGGTAAGGAAAACGAAATGAACTCTATCTCGTTGAAAGGCACCCATACTCATGCAGTGTGTGTGTGAAAAGAAATGTAAATATGCACTCAGGCTCTTCGCTATTTGTGCATTTCGGGGGAAACCAAAACCCCTTTCAGAATCATACACAACATTGAACTTGTCACCTCTTCTTTTGACCTACTGGTTGAAGAAAGAGAGAGAGAGAGAGAGAGAGAGAGAGAGAGAGAGAGAGAGAGAGAGAGAGAGAGAGAGAGAGAGAGAGAGAGAGAGAGAGAGAGAGAGAACTTTGAACTTTGAACTTTATTTATTTATCGAGGGTAACAGAATAAGCAAAACATGCATGCTCTTTTTTGTCTCGCCCTCGCCCATTTAGGGTAACTCGATTAATAACAAGAAGAAATAGAAGTTAAGTTAATTACAATACAATTTATATAATTAACATGTCAAAAAATTAAAAAGAGAGAGAGAGAGAGAGAGAGAGAGACAGACAGACAGACAAACAGACAGACAGACAGACAGACAGAGACACAGAGATATACAGAGATAAACAGAAACAGAGACAGAGATAGAGAGAAAGGGGTGAGGGGGAGGGATTCAGATTCACAATTTTGCTAAACAGGGATGACAATTTTAGGCTAAGCCTAATCTTCCCACCAGTACCTTCCAAATTTATATGGCATCACACATTAACAATAAAACAAAGCCAATACAGTTTGCGTTCATCATAAAATTAACATTATCGGTGATATAATATATTATGAAAAAGGTAGTGTATCAAACACGATAATTTGCACAAAATATTATCATTTAATAACAGTCAGCACAGCATAAATAAATCATAATATATTCCATCCAAGTAAAAGCAGAAAATCCGATGAATACAATTAATGAATTTGCCCTGCCTACCTCACAAACTATCAAAGTCATTTTCTTTTTCAGAAGCGCTGCAAATAGATGGCTGTGCAGACGGCTGGCTAGACGTGGAAGAGGGTGTTACCACCCACATTAACTGCAGCGGTCTTGTGGAAGCCGGTACCAGGAATGTGACATGGTCAATAAACAGCTATGGTCATAACTGGCAGATAGCAACCTGCGCAACTTCCCCATGTAGGTCATCTCATCCAGACTTCCAGCGAGTGATAATGGACGATGACAACACCACGCAGCTAGTGACTAAAGAAATTGACCGAGACAAGCACGACAACAAAACAGTGAAATGTGTTGCTGGGAGTATGGGTGCAACCTGCTCTTTAAATGTGATAAGTAAGAATGTCTCTGACTTTGATGTGTATTATGGGTGAATGTGTGTGTGTGTGTGTTTGCGTGTGTGTTTCCGTGTGTGTGTGTGTGTGTGTGTGTGTGTATGTGTGTGTGTGTGTGCGTGTGTTTGTGTGTGTGTGTGTGTGTGTGTGAATGTGTGCTGTGTGTCTTTGTCTGTGTGTATGTGTGTGTATGTGTGTGTGTTTGTGTGTCTGTGTGTGTGTGCGTGTGTCCCTTAGTGTATCAGTGTATGTGTCTGAAAGTTGATCTGTGAATATAATGAGTCGTCTAGTTTTAATGTCTCTGTGCATACATTTAATTTGTCTTGAAGTAACGAATTTAGGCCAATGTATGCTTGACAGTGTGCCATTAAAAGGCCATGAAATCACTACCATGATAAGTAATGTTTAACGCCATCACAGTAAAACCATTAAGGGCATGTTCTCGGGTTTGACCCCGACTTTAGATGGGGCAAAAAAAAAAAAAAGGCCATCGCAAGGGAGGGATGCAATTTATATCTTATTGTCATGTTACTTTATTTGTTCAGGTCGTGCCGAGCTGTCAGACTGCAGAGTGGACATTGACACAGACTGGACAGTGAGGGGCAGTTGTCAGTTCAACAAGGCTTACTCCTCCAGGACGACGGGTATCAGCTGCAAATGGTACCGAAAGCACAACAAGGTACTCTGAAAGCAAGACTTAGTACATCTATGTACATACATAATTTCTGCGGAGCCTCAGGCGAGAGGAACCAGACGGGTTCTAAGCTACCTGTATGTACTGACCAGAACAAAGTAGCTAACTTAAAATGAAATCCGAACTTCATCGCTATGTAAGCGTCCAAGAACAAAGGAACCAGCGGCATGGCGGGCAATAGACGATGCTCGGAAATAACTCGGGTTTGTTTGGATTTTGAAAACTCTTGTAGACACACCCTTTGTTAGTGACTGGTTCTATCATGTCACATGCGAAAGTTTGCTTTTATTGATTTGTTTGATTTGCTTTTATTGAGTCAAACTTTCCCACGTGACATTACAGACCAGTCACTAACGAAGGGTGTGTCTAAAAACAAGGACAAGGAGCACGTGTGGAAGTTCAACAGTCTCACGAAAAACCAAGAATATTCACTCTTTCAAAACTAAAACAGACCCGGCATAGTTATTTCCGGAGTTCGCTTGTTTTGATTGGTAGGCAATGACGTTCATTCTTTTGCGTAACCAAGAAAGTTGTTCTTTTCACTTGGTCGTTTGTTATTTTCCTTGTGGTGTTGTTTGCAACAGGTGTTTCCATACTGCAAAATATGCTTGGAGTGCTTGCATGTATGAGTGTTTTCACACCAGGACAAATACCAATGGCTGTAATGCTATATGGCGGAATGAATTGTTGTTCTTGTTCTTGTTCTTGTTGAGCATAGTATAAATTCAAGATGTACTAGATTTTGTATTGACTGATAATGATTGTCCCTAGGGCGCCACATCCTTCCTAACTGACGGAATCGTGACGGAACAACTGACCACCCTAGGGAATAAGACGTACTACAATGGAAGCTGCTCTTTCAGTGTGAATGTGTCTCGGACTCAGACCGGAACTCACACATTCTACATTGACGTCATGCCTGGTCCTGGCAAAACTGAGACCGGAACTCACACATTCTACATTGACGTCGTGCCTGGTCCTGGCAAAACTGAGACTGGACAGATTGAAATCAGTAAATGTTACATTTTTACATTTAGTCAAGTTTTGACTAAATGTTTTAACGTAGAGGGGGGAATCGAGACAAGGGTTGTGGTGTATGTGTGTATGTGTGTGTGTGTGT
>NC_090252.1:51247184-51274684 GCF_037325665.1 Littorina saxatilis
TTTTCTGTAACCAGTTGACAGTGATGAAACCATATATTACGGTCTCCTTCCGGCAGCAGTCCCAAAATTTCGACTTGTTTTGACATTAGAACGATGTCTTTACCTTAAACTGTGAAGAACAGAACGGAGATCACTGTCGAAGTCGGCCAATCTGCAATCATTTTCGTCTCGCGAACACTGATCTCAAATTTAGATCAGTGCTCGCGAAAAACATATGGGAGATAACTCTGTATTCTTTTTTTTTATATAGATTCGCGTAGGACTGTAGCGTCCGGTCAGAGAGACAACTGGCAATAGCCGTGGAGCGATGCTTATCAGAATGAGTTCCACTGAGTCCACCATAATCAAATATAGTGCCGAAAAATTAAAGCTTCTTTTTTTAATACAATAACAGGATAGATTGTTCCAAAAAAAAACTACAGAAAATTGGCCATTTTGACCTCCATAATGTAACATCTTAAAAGTAAGTGTAGTTGGACCTGTCTTTAACGACAGTTTGAAACTGTCTACCCGAGTTGTTATCGCAATTAAAGAAAGCCGCCGTTGGCTACTCGGGTGGTGTCTTATCGCTTTCAAGAGTATGTCAAGAGTATGTCAAGAGGTGTGTATGGGGTGCACTCAAGCGCAGAAGACAACATGATTGCATTCGGCTAACTGAGAGCCGTCCCGTCCGTCTGATACGTTTAGCAGTCGGTATAGCGAGATGGTAGTGTATGAATTTTATGTATTGGTGATGTAGAGATAGTACAATGTAATTAAAAAAATAAATTTAAAACAAACATGATTTTAAAGGTTGTGAAAGACAGGTTGTGAACGTTAGTTTGGGCCGAAACTGGCAGCCGCAGTCCGTTTAGACATGTGATCGCAGTTGACAAGTAAGCAATATCTTAAAACATGTCGCGTAGACGAAATTAATACATTCAGTCAACCCTTCGAACTCACATTATGAAAGACAATACGAAGACAAAACTCAATACCTGTGTCGATTTCATACCTGACGGCGACCGCTATCGCGTTCACGCCACAGAAAGCCAGTATAGCGCAGTAGTGTAAAGCGCTTCTTATGAAATTGTGCTTTTTCTATTGTATATTTGTGACCCTCCACCACGGAATGAGTCGCATGTCACCTTTGCATGATTTTCATATTTTTACATTTTCCTAAAGAGTTTGTTATGCTCTATCCAGTGGTGAAAACCGTTTTAGAAAAGAGCGGAAACTGTTTGAGTTATACGCCTGTGACTAAGGTGACCCTCACACTGTTACCATACACTCTCCGGACTTATATCAAGCCTAGCGCAGAACCGCGCGCGCGAGGTGACATGCGACTCATTTCGTGGTGGAGGGTCACATTTTTTTCGAGCTTGTTTTAATCCAAACAGGACATTAAACGTTGTATGTATTTTTGACCAAAATAGGACATTTTACACAGATCGAAACAGTCAGTGTTCCTCCGAGACCGCGCTAGCGGTCGAGGTGAACGACTGTCGAGATATGTGTAAATTGTCATATTTTGGTAAAAAAATACAAATAAAATTTATGTATCTGGGTAGAATTTCTTGTAGTTTTTATGATTGAACGCACACAAACATGCACTATTTTGTAGTCTCGGCTGGCCGCCTAAACAGACGTTTTGTCGGCCTCTGACGTCACATAGCTCAAAGAAGGGAAATCCAGTGTTCAATCGATACACATAGATTTGTTTATGGAATCAGAAAATGATCAAGAATAAGATTACATCTTTTTGGATCGATTCATCACATTTTATTTTTAAATACAATTTTCTGACTTTTAATGGCCAAACTCAAAAAATAATTTGCAAGCTTTAATCCTGAAATGCAATCCTGTTGTCCGGATTTTGTCGAAAGTTATTTTTACAGAATTTTAATCAAATGAATCCAAAAATGAGGGTGTGACAGTGCCACCAAAACTTGTACAAAATGCCAGATATTACGTCATCAAAGAAACGTATCCTCCAGTAGTCCAGTAGTTTTCTCTGAATGGCTCTACACATACATACACACAGACCCACAGACCCACAGACACGTACTACGTAGGCCCTACACCACAACCCTAGTCACGATTCCCCATCTAAGTTAAAACATTTAGTCAAAACTTTACAATATGTTAAAAAATATATATATATATATTTCGTGTGGTCGTTATAGACAAAGTGGTGGACAAGCTTTCATTGGACAGGTTTGATTGCACGATCGGACTAAAGATTCAAACACACCGATTGGCTTCAAGGGAGCCCGGGTAGCTCAGGTTGTGGACTTGTGATCCTAGGGTCGCGGGTTCGAATCTCGGCCGGGGCCCAGATATGTCATAATGATATACTACAACAACAAAAGTTCATGGAAAGATAGAAACGCTTACTTGCGTTGCAACTTTCAAAACATTTAAGAGTAATTCGCAGTCGGCTGCAGGTCGAACATCATGGAAAATTACATATGAAAATCCGGACGAGGAAGTAAACTTTACCAAAACATTATTGCGAGAAATGTCGCGACAAAACTGCCGGTTGTTGTTATTTTTCTACCTCAAATGCACTCGACATCTGCATGAGTAGGAATAGCATAGAACACAAAATACGCATGCTAACTTAACAAGACAACATGTTCTAGGTAGATAATGTTTGACTTTCTTCTCTCATGTAAAAGTTGTATATCATCTATATTGTTGTATCATAACAGAATTCAGACGTTCAAACGATTTCTGAAACAGACGTGTGCTGCCTGCTACATATATCATTAAACAAATCAAGCCAGTGATGTTGAGAAGAAAAAATATCGACAACCAACTATACCACAACGACAACAATCGATAATTTTGCGCACAAAACAAAAAAAACTTTCGGGAAATAGAAGTCAAGTAAGCTGATCAACTGAAAGAAGAATGAATCTGAATACACATATTTTTTCTTCTTTACCCCTGTCTCCACCCCCTGACCTTGGTTCGGCGCGTCGTTAACAGATACTATGATTTGACACGATCGTTACCTCACAGACGACACGACTCGCCGCGTCTACCTCTCCCTGTGTGCTTCTGTAGCGGCATGTATAGGATGAAAAATATTAATTAATTTATTTTTGTTGTTGAGCAACGGTTTTTACGAACACATAGTGTTAAATAAAACCTTGAAAGAAAAATGATTGTTGTGTATGCATGAACCGCGCACAAGTTCTATCACGCCTCTTCTGAGCGGCTCCCGTTCCACCAAGGGCAACATTTTTTTCTGCCAACGATTTATTGCATGAAGAAATCAAGTTGACACCTTCTTCGAGCTTCGTGGTCCGCCAGTAAAGTAGCGCACATACTAAATACATTCATCCATTGGCCCAAATGGTCATGTGATAAACCCAACGCTCCGCCCACTTCACTCAAAACACTTGACCGCCGCGTCAATGAAATCTTCGCTGGTGTTTATTGGATGGTCTGTTTTGTTACAGGCCGAACGCTGCCCGTCTTACAGAAGGCTCATAAGACCGCGTAAAAGCCATACCACGTTGAAATCAGCGGTTCTCTTCTAAAAGCGTGATTGACATTGTCAGTTAGTCAAGCAAACGAATGCACGCGTTCACGCATGCACACACATTAATATACGTTTGTTCTGCGAATTGTTTGCTTGTTTCTCTATGATTTGTTAATGCGTGCGCGTGTTTGTATGTGTGTTTATCACCAGTCGACATAATTACTGAAATACTCAATTCTTTGGACGCAACAGCACTCTGCACTTTCAAGCATGTACTACATGTACTGTTTTTGTACATGGGGTTAACACACGTTGTTTTGCATAGAAATCTTAATTCGTTAAGCGGGGAATACTTTAAAAAACAAAACCCACATGTTTTAACGATTCACGTAATGTTGCTTAGCTAACACAACAATTCGCCAAGAAAAATGTACTTAGCATACCCATTCCTAAAACGAGTATAAAGGATCTTAGTTGGAAAAAAAAGGGAAGTTTTGTTTTTGTTTTTTAAGTAAGTCGCCCAAGCGCTCTATCAACTTGGCTAAAAACAAATCTTTGAAAAAAAACACAACTAACTACACACACACACACACACACACACACACACACACACACACACACACACACACACACACACACGAAAAAATAAAAGAAAAGAGAAACACACACTAATGTGACATGATATAACTGAGTTTGCTGAAAACTGACGAAAAAGTACAAGACCGGAAAATCGCAAATACTTACGCATAAACTTTTACAATTTCTTAGAAGCGCTCCGAACAGACACAATCACACACTCACATGCAACTTGGAAAAGCACTTCACTGGACAGTTCGGGTTGCAATTTTGGTTATTGTAATTATGTAACCACACACGTACCATCTGAACATCAGTGTCTAAGTGTTCAGTTATTCACACGGGTTTCATCTGCTTGGGTAATGGATTACAACTAAATAGCACTGAAAAAATTAATTTAAAGAATCAAGAATCAAACGCAAAAGAGATTATCGCCAGAAGGTGAAATCCTGTTTGTATGAAAAGAAATAATCGGCAACGGTAACGGAGCATTTTACAGTTAGTTATTTCAGATGTTTCCAAATTACATCACTGCGAATGTCTCTTGGGCTTCGAAAGGTGGATGTCGCCGGGGAAAAATCACTAAAACGGCTTATTTATTTCTTTATTTGTAAATGAAGTCCTTCCAATACGTATCAATGATTTGGATCACCACCTCAGGTTTGCCTAGGAAGGCGTAATCAATATTTTCAATTTTACGCCGGCAATAAATGTTTACTTTGCGCGTAAAACATATATTAAGAGCGTACAATTCATCAACAGTAATTAAAACAAACAGAAAATCAACAAACTAACTTACAAACAAGCAAAGGGACACGAGAAGAAAAACAAGTCGCGTAAGGCGAAAATACAATATTTAGTCAAGTAGCTGTCGAACTCACAGAATGAAACTGAACGCAATGCAACGCAGCAAGACCGTATACTCGTAGCATCGTCAGTCCACCGCTCACGGCAAAGGCAGTGAAATTGACAAGAAGAGCGGGGTAGTAGTTGCGCTGAGAAGGATAGCACGCTTTTCTGTACCTCTCTTCGTTTTAACTTTCTGAGCGTGTTTTTAATCCAAACATATCATATATATATGTTTTTGGAATCAGGAACCGACAAGGAATAAGATGAAAGTGTTTTAAATTGATTTCGAAAATTTAATTTTGATAATAAATTTTATAAATTTAATTTTCAGAGCTTGTATTTAATCCGAATATAACATATTTATATGTTTTTGGAATCAGAACATGATGGAGAATACGATGAACGTAAATTTGGATCGTTTTATTAAAAAAAATATTTTGTTTACAATTTTCAGATTTTTAATGACCAAAGTCATTAATTAATTTTTTAGCCACCAAGTTGAAATGCAATACCGAAGTCCGGGCTTTGTCGAACATTACTTGACCAAAATTTCAACCAAAACTGAGGGCGTGACAGTGCCGCCTCAACTTTCAGGAAAAGCCGGATATGACGTCATCAAAGACATTTATCAAAAAAATGAACAAAATGTCTAGGGATTTCCTACCCAGGAACTCTCATGTCAAATTTCATAAAGATCGGTCCAGTAGTTTGGTCTGAATCGCTCTACACACACACACGCACATACCGACACAGACACAGACACAGACACACACACACACACACACACCACGACCCTCGTCTCGATTACCCCCTCTACGTTAAAACATTTAGTCAAAACTTGACTAAATGTAAACAAGTCGCGTAAGGCGAAAATACAACATTTAGTCAAGTAGCTGTCGAACTCACAGAATGAAACTGAACGCAATGCCATTTTTCAGCAAGACCGTATACTCGTAGCATCGTCAGTCCACCGCTCATGGCAAAGTCAGTGAAATTGACAAGAAGAGCGGGGTAGTAGTTGCGCTAAGAAGGATAGCACGCTTTTCTGTACCTCTCTTTGTTTTAACTTTCTGAGCGTGTTTTTAATCCAAACATATCATATCTATATGTTTTTGGAATCAGGAACCGACAAGGAATAAGATGAAAGTGTTTTTACATTGATTTGGACAACTTAATTTTGATAATAATTTTTATATATTTAATTTTCAGAGCTTTTTTTTAATCCAAATATAACATATTTATATGTTTTTGGAATCAGAAAGTGATGGAAAATAAGATGAACGTAAATGTGGATCGTTTTATAAATTTTTATTTTTTTTTTACAATTTTCAGATTTTTAATGACCAAAGTCATTAATTAATTTTTAAGCCACCAAGCTGAAATGCAATACCGAAGTCCGGGCTTTGTCAAAGATTACTTGACCAAAATTTCAACCAATTTGGTTGAAAAATGAGAGCGTGACAGTGCCGCCTCAACTTTCACGAAAAGCCGGATATGACGTCATAAAAGACATTTATCAAAAAAATGGAAAAAAAAGTCTGGGGATTTCCTACCCAGGAACTCTCATGTCAAATTTCATAAAGATCGGTCCAGTAGTTTAGTCTGAATCGCTCTACACACACACACAGACACACACACACACGCACACACGCACGCACGCACATACACCACGACCCTCGTCTCGATTCCCCCTCTACGTTGGGGCGGGGACGTAGCTCAGTTGGTAGCGCGCTGGCTTTGTAGCCAGTTGGTCGCTATCAGCGTGGGTTCGATCCCCACATTCGGCGAGAGATTTATTTCTCGGAGTCAACTTTGTGCAGACTCTCTTCGGTGTCCGAACACCCCCGTGTGCACACATGCGCACGAAAAAGATCCCACGTTCACAGCGAAAGTCTCAGGGCTTGGAAAACACGAAGACACGCATGCATCATCTCTCATCTCTGATTATCATGATCGTATTTCGATACTTTGACGAGACAAAACCCGATGCTGGTGTGTCGAAGAAGACAGCCACAGCGGGCTTGTTCGAATCAAAGTATCACACTATATCTTCAGCGTATTACCAATACCTGTCCCAATATAGACCAGTTGGTCTAAGAGGACGTTAAACCCTAATAGTCAGTCAGCCCTCTACGTTAAAACATTTAGTCAAAACTTGACTAAATGTAAAAAACAGAGACAGAAATGGGGGAGGGGAGCATATGGGGAGGTGGAGAGAGGCATTACAAAAACTTTCCTGTTGACGAAAGCAAAATGACGCGAAATGAACCCAATGATGGTTTTTTTCAAAAGTAATGTAGTAAGCTTACAAAAGTGTTCTTTTTTGGTTTGTTTTATGTGTTTTCCTTTTAACAGCCAACTGTCGCCCAATTAGGGACTGCTCTACATTATGCAAATGAATATGAATAGTTAATGGTTGAAAAGTGTGAAAAAGAGAGAGAAACAAAGAGAGAAACAGACTGGTAGAGAGAAGATGGAGAGAGGGAGGGAGGGATTCAAAGAACTGTTGCCGAAAGCAAGGCATCTCGAGATAATGGCCTATAACCTGTTCAGGTAAGTATGTTAAAAGCAATTAACCGCTGAACTCATCCTCTCTAAAGAGTACACTTCACACCAATCGCTGAAGTTTTCAAGGGGTCATAGAGTACACACATTGGACAATAGAGAGGCCGTAAAAGGGTCGCGTTGCCATTGGTCAACCTGACCACGTGATCAGCCTCGGCACAAAGCTACGTCCGTGGTCATGGAAACCCTTTCTAGTTCAGTCCTGGCTCGGAACAGTTTTTTGTGGGTTTTTTTTCCGAACGATGTAGGCGTCTCCCAGGAATTGTTTTGGTTGGCGTGCGGAGCGGAGAGTTACAAATTACTTTAAAAGAAAACACTTTGGTTACTTCTCAGAGTGTTATGTATGGTCCGACTGAGGTGCCAGTAGCGGACGTTTTAAATGGAAACAAATTGAAACAACTTTTACAGCCCGGACTTCGGTATTGCATTTCAGCTTTGTGGCTTAAAAATTAATTAATGACTTTGGTCATTAAAAATCTGAAAATTGTAAAAAAAAATAGGCCTATTTTTTTTATAAAACGATTCAAATTTACGTTCATCTGATTCTTCATCATTTTCTGATTAAAAAAACATATAAATATGTTATATTTGGATTAAAAACAAGCTCTGAAAATTAAAATTACAAAAATTATGATCAAAATTAAATTTTCGAAATCAATTTAAAAACACTTTCATCTTATTCCTTGTCGGTTCCTGATTCCAAAAACATATAGATATGATATGTTTGGATTAAAAACACGCTCAGAAAGTTAAAACGAAGAGAGGTACAGAAAAGCGTGCTATCCTTCTCAGCGCAACTACTACCCCGCTCTTCTTGTCAATTTCAGTGCCTTTGCCATGAGCGGTGGACTGACGATGCTACGAGTATACGGTCTTGCTGAAAAATTGCATAGCGTTCAGTTTCATTCTGTGAGTTCGACAGCTTGACTAAATGTTGTATTTTCGCCTTACGCGACTTGTTTAAAATCAAGAGTCAAACTGACACAAAGATTTTCACCTTCCATTTCTCTGTAATGGAGGCACGCAGAGGCACGACGTAGAGAGAGCGTCAGATAACCGCGACGTAGGTTTGGGGAGTCGGGTCGGGCACTAAGAGTACAGTTTATTTTTACAGAACTGTACATTAATTATCGCAACAGGTTTAAACAGTTCGCTTTACATTTGATTCTGTCTCTCTCTGTCTGTGTCTGTCTGTGTCTGTCTGTCTGTCTGTCTGTCTGTCTGTCTGTCTGTCTGTCTGTCTCTCTGTCTGTCTGTCTGTCTGTCGCTCTCTCTCTGTCTGTCTGTCTCTCTGTCTGTCTGTCTCTCTCTCTCTCTCTCTCTCTCTCTCTCTCTCTCTCTCTCTATCTCTCTTTTTTTTGTCGTTGGAATTTGAATTTAAACATATCATTGAACATAAAACATAATTGTCAGAACGATTTCGAGTGAACAGACTTCGGCGTGTACGAACACAGATAACCCTGTGGGCTGCTGTCACATTTTAGGTTTCTATACAATGAGAAAATAACAAAGTGTTGTTGACTTTTCATGCAAGGAGGTCGATCCTTGCAATTTTGCATATTATGTTTGTTCTCGTATGTTAGCTTAAGACGGGAAAGTCAGACGCAAGCGAAGGGAAATTACCAGATCACGCTTACAAGTGTGTACTAAAAGTCACATCAAATCCAATCTTCGGCCACTGTGAGGCCACTAAATGAGAAACAGATGACAGGCACTCCGCCACTTCTGCTGAAGGACATAGCAGGTACTTGGCTACACTTCACTGCGCCACATGAGTGATTCCATTTTCCGTTCGGCAATCAGTCTGTCTCACGCACAAATTGTCAAGGGTAATTTTAAACTGAGTCTAATTTTGTCAGACACTGGGCAAGTTTTAATACTGGACCTTCAACATTGACGATTGGGGTCTAAAAAACACATTCCTTCCTTATAAACGATTCAGAGAAAAAACCCCCCCCCCCCCCCACTCTATACCCCCACCCCCTTGCATTTTGAAATCTCCTAACATTATCTGAAATTGAAGCTGGCGTCAGAAAGCATGACTGAAACCCCACCGCTGTTAATCTCCTTCTCGATAAAAGAAGATATACACGTATTGTACGGCCGTTTTCTCAAGGCTGTCCAAATGAAGTGCTATCTGAATTTAACTCTTAAAAAAAAAAAAGACTAATACGGTTTTTTTTAGTTTTTTTTAATAAGCCACGCCCCGGACTGCGCGCGCAACACATGCAGACGACGCATATATGTGTAGTAAGTTTGTCGGAACTTTGGCGGAGTAATTTGATAGAGTTTTTAGATTGTGTCAACGACTGTAGACGTGATGTAACTTACAGATAAATTATATCTGAGCTTAAAAAAGTGTTTATTTTCAATAAAAATCGGTTCGGGTAGCGATGTGATGTTAATCTAGCAAATCAACAGGGCTACTTCCTAATGGACCGAAGTTCTGTGGGACTGAAGAATCATCAACCGATGTGAACTGCTATTTGTTTAGGTGGTTCAGTCTTTCCCCATCGGCAGCCCTGTAAGCTTACATTTACTGAAAAAATCCTGTTTCATTTTTCTCTTTGAGTAAGAATATTTGTCCGCAGCTTACGGACTAACCCGTTCGATAGTATTACTTGGGTATAAACTTCCTTCCCAGATTGTCTCTGTCTCATCGCAAAATTACACAAACATTTTTCAATTTACAATATTTTACTTTGTCATTTTTTTTCCCTGTTCGACGACTCTTCCGACTATGTGAGTGTGTATGCGTATGTTGAATCCGATTACGCTTGTCCGCTAAACTGAAACGTGATCGAAATGACATTCGATCGATATTGACACTAACTAGTTTTAAAAAAAAATGTATTCACACGCATACGCACACGTGCACTTTTGCAGTCCCATGCAC
The DNA here is from genome assembly GCF_037325665.1 of Littorina saxatilis. Classification (NCBI taxonomy): domain Eukaryota; kingdom Metazoa; phylum Mollusca; class Gastropoda; order Littorinimorpha; family Littorinidae; genus Littorina; species Littorina saxatilis. The sequence goes on from NC_090252.1 coordinate 51,257,543, forward strand.
TGACCGCTGGTTCTACCTTGTGCGCTTGTCCGGAGTTTTTCTTTGTTTCTTTTTTAATTTGAGGTAATCGATAATAGCGTGGCATGAAATACAATTTTGCGAAAACCCGGTGAAAACATATCGCTCCAATGAATGCTGTCCATCATGTGCGAGGTCGGCAAAAGTGTTACACGTATCGCATGAAAACAAAGAGTGTACAGATAAAACTGAAAAGGAATTAAAGCGGAGAAGTCGGCAACTCAGTCAAACCACCTCTAATAAAGTGACAAATAGTACTAAACTATCGACTACTAAGATTCATTTGATTTTGTAACCAAGAATTTAGTTTTTGTTTTTGACGGCGCCATCAATTTAAAAGAAATGCATCTTTTCTGGTTCACATTTAAATTAAAAAAAAATTAAAAAACCTACCTTTCTTGTTTTTTGATTCACATTTAGATAGTCAGCATTATATCATTTACATTTAACGTATACTGCATCCCGGTATCAGCATGCTTATTATACAATAAAATAAAAACAGCGCTAGCATACCATGAACATAATTAATTTCCTTGTAAATCTGTTTTGCTTCTTTCTTTATTTATTTATTTGTGTGGGGTGTTTTTTTGCGTCTTTATTTTGGGGAGAGTGTTTTATTGTTCCTCAAAAGCACTTTGGTCAATATCCCTTTAACTTTGAACTACCGTTCAGTTTGAGGACAGAATGCAATTCTTTTATTTTTGGACAACAACACTGTTGGGGTTGATGTACAAAATTGATGGTTGACTGATCAAAAGATCAAAATATTGTGTGCGATATCTGTTCCTTTAAACCTTTCGTTTAACCAGCAGGTGACATATGGCATGGCACGGCCCCCGTTTGACCACCCAGGCTCTCCCTCGCCCACTTTGTCCCCGCAAGTTTTTTTGCTACCTTTTCTATATGCACTGTCAATAACAATTTTTGAGGCGAATTTGTCGTTTGCTTGCAAAAAAAAAGATAGTTAATTATCAGATCAGCTTTGTAAAGGAGATACTAAAAACCGCACATAATTATTCAAAAAAAGTCTGATGCGTGGCGACAACTGCCGCTCCGACTGAAGGGCTATTTACTGAAAAGGAAGGTGGGGGGGGGGGGGGTCCTGGGGAGAGGTGGAGGGGTGGTGGGCAAAATGAGACAGAGCCGATACGATTACGATGTGGAGGGGGGGGGGGGGGGCAGCAAATGTTCGCATGCACATGGTGGTCAGTAACTTTAGTAACACAAATCGACGTTTGATTTTAATCCCACACAGATGTGTTAATTTTTCTTTTGTTATTTTCTTTTTTCTGTCAAAATGTATAAATGAAAAACGTGACAGGCTGGATAAAATTTATCTGAGTGAAACGTTATTTCTTTCAGGGTCCGCATTGGTTTCTAAAAAAACAATAGTGTTTAATTTTAACTTGATTTCATTTACATGAATTCAAATCAGAAACGAAGAAAATATCATAACCCCGCAATATAACAGTGTCACAGAATCGTGAAACAATTCCGTGAAAACATTCTCTCAATGCTGACAATGTCTTGGTGCGTGGTTCTCACATGTGGTGTCCAGTTGTCCATCTTAGCTAATTTAAATTCCGCGTGTGATGTTTTAAGTGGGCCTATTGGGACGAAGCTGAGTAGATTCGGGATGCGAAAATCAGCAGATTATACGATTTTATGATCCGCGGCAGAGACTATCAAGTGCTCTTGCGTATACAAGAACCAGTCGGTCGGATCGAGTCCAGGTGTGATTTTCGCGTTCTACTTACAGTCGTTTTATCTCAGCTGATAACTCCTTGCCAAATGGTGGCAAAAACGCTCAATGGAAAGTGACATCGCATGCGTTGGGAAGACCGTGGGAAAATATTGAGACCTCAGAATAGGGTCCTTTTAATTAGAGACGATTGACCAAAGCAAAAATAATACGACAACACATCATAGTGTGTGTGTGTTTCTGCACGCGGTCTGTTTCTCATAAGGCACGCAATAAGCACACCCTGGTCGTAAGGGAAAATAGCCTAATATGGACAACTGCCTGATATGGACCACCTCCAGTTCTGACAAACTAACGGTGCTATAGGTCTCAAAACAATTTCATTCTTTGGATAACTTGCATATATATGCGATATAAACATTTGTAACCACACAATAAGCTAAGCTTATATTAAATGTGGTTATAAATATGTACATCTAGATAGGAATTATTATTTCACGTTATGTCAAGGTCAGAGAATCGCTTATCCCCTTGTTATAAATGTAAGACAGACAAGATACAATTTTTACCAAAAAAAGAGGAAAAGATACAGCAAAAGAATCAGAGGATGTGACAGAGGACGGGAAGAGAGTTAATTTTATTTTTCAGCAAGCAAGGGGGGGGGGGGGGGGGTCAGAGAGACGATTACTGTTACAGACTTGCCAATTCAATGTTCCTGCAGCAGCAATAATTTCATCCAAAATGTTGTCCAAACTAATTAAGCTTAGATTACTCATAATTTATGAATACAAAGAAAAACCTTCAAGAAAGATTCACTCAAACTTGATTAAATCCCCAGATGAAGCATCCGTCGCATCGCACATATGGAAACATGCGTTCTTTGATATTACTGTTGCGATCGGTTTTGACGCTGCCGCCACCTCGCCGCAACTATCGTGCTGCCATCGCGTCGCGATATGGAAACACAGCTTAAGACTATGCATATAATACTGCTGGTTTTCTCTTCATTCTTCTCAAAATGTCGGTCTCTGTCTGTCTGTCCCTGTTTGTGTGTCTCTCTATCTCTATCTCGCACTAATTCTGTCGGTCGGTCCGTCTCTCTGTCTGTCTCTCTGTATTTCTAGCTCTGTCTCTCTTTTTGTCTTTTTCTTACTCTCTCAGTTTATTAAAACAAAACAAAAACAAGTCGCGTAAGGCGAAAATACAACATTTAGTCAAGTAGCTGTCGAACTCACAGAATGAAACTGAACGCAATGCAACGCAGCAAGACCGTATACTCGTAGCATCGCCAGCCACCGCTCACGGCAAAGGCAGTGAAATTGACAAGAAGAGCGGGGTAGTAGTTGCGCTGAGAAGGATAGCACGCTTTTCTGTACCTCTATTCGTTTTAACTTTGTGAGCGTGTTTTTAATCCAAACATATCATATCTATACGTTTTTGGAATCAAGAACCGATAAGGAATAAGATGAAAGTGTTTTTAAATTGATTTGGAAAATTTAATTTTGATACTAATTTTTATATTTTTAATTTTCAGAGCTTGTTTTTAATCCAAATATAACATATTGATATGTTTTTGGAATCAGCAAATAATGGAGAATAAGATGAACGTAAATGTGGATCGTTTTATAATTTTTTTTTTTTTTACATTTTTCTGATTTTTAATGACCAAAGTCATTAATTAATTTTTAATTTAATTAAGCCACCAAGCTGAAATGTAATACCGAAGTCCGGGCTTTGTCGAACATTACTTGACCAAAATTTCAACCAATTTGGTTGAAAAATGAGGGCGTGACAGTGCCGCCTCAACTTTCACGAAAAACCGGATATGACGTCATCAAAGACATTTATCAAAAAAATGAAAAAAAAACGTTCGGGGATATCATACCCAGGAACTCTCCTGTCAAATTTCACAAAGATCGGTACAGTAGTTTAGTCTGAATCACTCTACACACACACACAGACACACAGACACACACACACACACACACACATTCCTGCCTGTCTGCCTGTTCTTCTCTCTCTCTTAGGTTACTTTCACGGATTATGCAAAAAAGAAATATGCACGGCTGCTTCACACTTTTCTTGTTTTCTCTCTATTCTCAACCTTTGGTGTCTGTCTGCGTGTCTGTGTGTCTGTCTGTCAGTTTGTTTGTTTGTCTGTCTGTCTGTCTCTCTCTCTCTCTCTCTCTCCCCTTCTCTCTCTCCCCATCTCTCTCTCGCCATCTCTCTCTCTTTTTCGCTCTCTTCATCTCTCTCTCTCTCTCTCCCCCCTTCTCTCTCTCCCCATCTCTCTCTCGCCATCTCTCTCTCTTTTTCGCTCTCTTCATCTCTCTTTCTCTCTCTCTCTCTCTCTCTCTCTCTCTCTCTCTCTCTCTCTCTCTCTCTCTCTCTCTCTCTCTCTCTCTCTCTCTCTCTCTCTTACAGTCAGCATAATGTATTACAAATGATGGTTTATTCCTGGCAAATTTCGACCAAATGATTATCGAAGATGGTTATGCAAATAAGATGCAACAACGGAAAACAGACGAAATTAAACAGAGACCCCAAGCCCGTGACAGACAGACAGACAGACAGACAGACAGACAGACAGACAGACAGACACAGAGACTGAGACACAGACAGACAGACTAGACAAGCCGACAAACAAAAAAACAACATGAAAAGACACATGTAGGTGACGATGCTGATCCCAATACCGATGCCGATGTCGATGATGATGATGATGATGATGATGATGATGATGATGATGATGATGATGATGATGATATATCTCTTTATTTCCCTCTCTTGGAGAGTTTGCTGCGTGATAGCCTCTAACCCTATTCATTGTATAACAACGTTAAATCATCATCGTCATCTCTCTCTCCCGTTCTCTCTCTCGCCCCCCCTCTCTCTCTCTCTCTCTCTCTCTCTCTCTCTCTCTCTCTCTCTCTCTCTCTCTCTCTCTCTCTCTCTCTCTTACACACTTTCTCTTTCCTACTCTCTCTCTGTTTTGTTCTCCTTTCTCTGTCAGATTTGTTTTAAACAAACACGTAGGAAAGAAATCTGCAGAGCTGTTGCAATTGTGTCTTTTATCTCTATCTCTTTCTATGATTTTTTTTCTCCGGTTTTTGACTGTGTGCCTATCTGTCTGTCTTCCTCTCTCTCGCAGGTTACTGTCTGTCCGTATGTCTGTCCGTCTGTTTGTCCGTCTCTCTCACTCTGTCTCTGTCTTTCTCTCTTATTTAATTACCCCAACTCTCACTCTCTCTCTCTCTCTCTACAATTACAAATACAATTTTTGTATTAAACATGCCCCTCTCCTCTTTATTGGTATAATGTACACAAACCCTTTTCGAATGAAGGGACTTACAAACCAACCACTACATGTATTTAGATGTGTGATGATCTTGGCAATGTCTTGCTTGTTTGATTGATTTTCTTTAAAAATGTAATGTATGGATTAGAGCATGATGTTGAGAAAGTGCAAGCTGCACTATACCACTTAATTCACATCAATCAACTCGCAATTTACCTCAATGTAATGCATTTTGTGTACATATGTATAATGTGTATTCACTTTAGTTATCTGTTAAAATGTAGAATTTTAGTTATCTATTTTCTAATTTTTATCTTGTATTTTTTATTTCATTTTTTTAGTTAGTCCCTCTTTAGGGCGAGGGCTGGATGTAAAAAAGCAGACCACTGCTTAATCTACTACCCTCGTTAAATAAAGAATTGTCATTGTCATTGTCTCTCTCTCTCTCTCTTTCTCTCTCTCTCTCTCTCTATCTGTCCCTCCGGCAGCACACATTTTTCGCTCCAGCAATTTACTTGAACAAGTGAAGAAAATGCCTGTCGTTGGACTACCAACTGCTGTGGAAGCTACCTTGACAGGCCTGCCAGCTGACCACTATGTCAAGTACTGGAAAGTCACCGGAGAATGAGAAGGAGCCACAGTCACACTTCAACTGCTCAGCACAGAGAACCAACAGGCCGCCATTTGCCGAGCTAGTCAACGCAACGTAAACAAAACCCCTTCGCAGCTCAGACGTGACAGACAATGATCCCAACAATTTAACAGCAAAGAGGTACATGCGTTTCTTCTGTTGATACAGCTGATCGATCATCTGCGAAATCATGCCAGCACAACATCAGGCATAATTCACACAAACACGTACGACAAAGTTCCCGACGTTAGGCACAAACAGAAAATGAGACTACACGCCGGCGAACGCATTGACAGCGAGGCAAGCTGTGTTGTGAACATTGAAGCACGTGAATCACGGAGCCACATTCCATCCAAGCTGACGGAACCTGCCTTGCAGCAATCCGTTGACTCCACATGCGTGGCCACTGACAGTGACAAGGACAGATATTTTACGTCAGAGAGTGATACAGAGGAACCAGTGGAAAAGCAGTTGACTAAAGCTGAAAAGGATGCTTTGGAAAGGGAGTACAGTCTAGGGGAAGTAAAAGCACTTGCTTTAGAAATTACTACGAACCCCAGAACACGAAAGAAAGTGATTAGAATGGTGTACAATGCTTCATCCAAACAGCTGCTTGCAAAATCAGATGACTTCATGTTCACCTACGATTGTACCAAAGCTGAAACATTGTACTGGACGTTATTCAGGGACAAAGCAGACATGAGTTATGATGAATCAGAACGACTGGCATTTATTGAGGAGCCTGCGGATGTGCGACGAACACTGTACCTTATTGAGATAAATCATATCGCCAAGGATTTGCATGCACTGGTTACACTTCTCAGAGCCTACCTTCAGACTTGAACTTTGATCGCTGTTGTATCACATTTACGTATCATTACATGCTGCTTCTCTTGCAAAACTCGTAAAGCACTACTACTATATTTTGCAGCTGATACTGGTAAAACGTTAATACTCTATGATTGTATTAAAACATTATTGTACATAATGCACTGGAAACATTTTCAAACATAATGTGGTTAACTTCTATTTCACCTCAATGAGCGAGGGCGGGATGAAAAAAAAAAGTAGTTTAGCATTTCCTATTCTGTTACAGTGTTAAGATAAAGATCAATTCAATTCAATTTAATTCAATTCTATTCAATACAATCATCTCTCCCTCATTCTCGTTCTCATAAATAGGACTCAAACCATACCGGCACGGTGGCCTAGTGGTAAGGCGTCCGCCCCGTGATCGGGAGGTCGTGGGTTCGAAACCCGGCCGGGTCATACCTAAGACTTTAAAATTGGCAATCTAGTGGCTGCTCCGCCTGGCGTCTGGCATTATGGGGTTAGTGCTAGGACTGGTTGGTCCGGTGTCAGAATAATGTGACTAGGTAAGACATGAAGCCTGTGCTGCGACTTCTGTCTTGTGTGTGGCGCACGTTATATGTCAAAGCAGCACCGCCCTGATATGGCCCTTCGTGGTCGGCTGGGCGTGAAGCAAACAAACAAACAAACAAGCACAGGTTTTTGGACGTCCCCATTTCACTGCTGTACAGCAAACATCGTCCCCAAATACCTGTGTCTGTGTGTCACCGACTTAGTTGCTCTGCAGAGTGTGTGTGTGTGTGTGTAATACTGCCTTGCTGCAGAGTTTGTGTTATACCGCTTTGCTCTGCTGAGTGTGTTTGTGTTAATTACGGTCTGTCTGTCTGTATATTCTTTTGTCTGTCCGTCTGTCACTCAAGGGTAAGGGGGTGTCCTTAACCTCTCCTTTGTTGTCTCGGTCTGTCTCTCTGTCTCTATCTGTCTATGTCGCTCTTTCTGACTCTCTCCCTCTCAGCGGAGATCAAAGCCAATGAAACACATCTCTGAAGCAGTTTTAGCTTGTGCCTCCAAATGACTGCTGTACAACAACCAGACCCCATCTGACTGCTGTTTGGGAAACAGTCCCCAATTCACTGCTGTACACCATTTACGTATCATTACATGCTGTTTCTCTTTCGAAACTTGTAAAGCACTACTTCTATTTTGCAGCTGATACTGGTAAAATGTTAATACACTATGATTGTATTGAAACATTATTGTACATAAAGCACTGGAACATTTTCAAACATAATGTGGTTAACTTCTATTTCAACTCAATGGGCGAGGGCGGGATGGAAAAAAAACATTTTAGCATTTCTTGTTCTGTTACAGTGTTAAGAGAAAGATAAATTCAATTCAATTTAATTCAATTCAATTTAATACAACTCTCTCTCCCTCATTCTCATAAATCAGACTCAAACCATCCGTTGTCAGGGTCGTGAATGCTAGCTACTGACTGGATTGGAAATACTCTTATGTCGCCTAGCGCCATATGTAACTGATGAAACCATTCATAGCACAGCGCAGAGCTATCGGTTTTTGGACGTCCCCATTTCACTGCTGTACAGCAAACATCGTCCCCAAATAACTGTGTCTGTGTGTCACCGACTTAGTTGCTCTGCAGAGTCTGTGTGTGTAATACTGCCTTGCTCTGCTGAGTTTGTGTGTTATACCGCTTTGCTCTGCTGAGTGTGTGTGTTTGTGTTAATTACGGTCTGTCTGTATATTCTTTTGTCTGTCCGTCTGTCACTCAAGGGTAAACCGGCACGATTAGCTTAGTGGTAAGGCGTCCGCCCCGTGATCGGGAGGTCGTGGGTTTGAACCTCGGCCGGTGTCACGATTTCATCTTTTGCCTGTGTACATATTTCCCCCTCGATATTTACTCGAGACCGAAATGTTGTTTCCTGGTAAAATTAAGAAGAGAAATTATTTATGGACGAAAAGCATGTCAGTTTCTTGCATGTGAAAAAAATTGGTTGTGAAATTAAATAGATTTCACTCCCAAAATCGAATTCTTCGAAAACGTGTACCGAGTGGTTACGTCCCTTGAGTAAGAAGGGAAACATTTTAGGATGAATCAAATTTCTAAGTTAAATAAAATAATTGGTTGGACAAATTTGGCCCCATGAATGTAAGGTACACAAGGTCGCTCATCAGTACTATCGAAGGGTGTTTTTTTTGTTCAGTGTAGAGTTTATACTAGATCAACGAGGCCGAAAATCGAAATATCAACACGGCGAAAGATGAAAACGTCACACCGGGTCATACCTAAGACTTTAAAATTGGAAATCTAGTGGCTGATCCACATCCCATTTTGGTGCAATCCCATTTTGCCGCCGTCCCATTTTTTTCCACATCCCATTTTCGCGACATTTCACAAGCCAAGCGTCATTTTATAAAATTTATAATTTTGGATGATTAATGAGATGAGGATGATTATAATGATGATGCTATGGATTTCCAATTTGGATTGAGACTACGTGACAGGGCATTTTACTAACATGTCATAACAATAGCGCGACATCCCATTTTGACACCATATCCCATTTGGCCGCCATGCCGTTTCACCGTATTCCATTTATCCCCCATCCCATTGTCGCGACATTTCACAAGCCAAGCGTCATTTTACTACCGTGTCATAACAATAGCACGTCATCCCATTTTGACACCATCCCATTTGGCCGCCATCACATTTTTTATTTATTCTTCTTGCCAAGCCTCACTATACTACTATACTGCGTTATTCAACTAGGAAGACATTCCGTTTACGCCAAATTCCATTTTTGCCACAATCCAAAATGTCGCGAAATAGAGATGGCGGCAAAATGGGATGACGGCAAAACGGCATGGCGACAAAATGGAATGTGGCGCTAGTGGTTTGACACGGTGGTAAAATGACACATGGCCTATGAAATGTCGCAAAAATGGGATGGGGGCAAAATGGGATAACGGCGAAACGGGATTGCGCCAAAATGGGAAGTGGAGCTAATGGTACATGACATGGTGGTAAAAGGACACTTGGCCTGTAAAATGTCGCAAAAATGGGATGGGGGCGAAATGGGCTAACGGCCAAACGGGATTGCGCCAAAATGGGATGTGGGGCTATTGGTACATGATATGGTGGTAAAATGACACTAGGCCTGAGAAATGTCGCCAAAATGGGATGGGGGCGAATTGGGATAACGGCGAAACAGGACTAATAGATCCCTTGACTTGGGGTAGTGCGACTCTGTCACTGCTAGCTTTCCACTCGGAGGAAGCGACCGGAATTTCCCAACGATGGGACATCCTAGTAATGAATTTTTTTTTTTAATTCCTAAAATTAACAGAGTCGCGCTACCCCAAAAGTCAAGGAATTTCGTTTTTGTCCCTTGACTTTGGAGATGACAAGAAAATATCGGGCGCAAAAACGTGATTTGTAAAATTTTTCACAACATATGTCGCCTAGCGCCATGTATGTGATGAAACCATTCATATAGCTCTGCGGGAGCTCTGCACTTTTGGACGTCCCCATTTCACTGCTGTACAGCAAACATCGTCCCCAAATACCTGTTTGTTTCTAAAAAATCACGCTGGAGGTTGCATTTTATGTAATAACCTCCTGAAATGAGTTTTGACACTTTAGAATGGCATGTAAAATGACACATGGCCTATGAAATGTCGCAAAAATGGGATGGGGGCAAAATGGGATAACGGCCAAACGGGATTGCGCCAAAATGGGACGTGGAGCTAATGGTACATGACATGGTGGTAAAATGACACTTGGCCTGTAAAATGTCGCAAAAATGGGATGGGGGCGAAATGGGCTAACGGCCAAACGGGATTGCGCCAAAATGGGACGTGGAGCTAATGGTACATGACATGGTGGTAAAATGACACTTGGCCTGTAAAATGTCGCAAAAATGGGATGGGGGCGAAATGGGTTAACGGCGAAACGGGATTGCGCCAAAATGGGATGTGGAGCTAATGGTACATGATATGGTGGTAAAATGACACTTGGCCTGAGAAATGTCGCCAAAATGGTATGGGGGCGAATTGGGATAACGGCGAAACAGGACTAATAGATCCCTTGACTTGGGGTAGTGCGACTCTGTCACTGCTAGCTTTCCACTCGGAGGAAGCGACCGGAATTTCCCAACGATGGGGCATCCTAGTAATGAATTTTTTTTTTTTTTTAATTCTTAAAATTAACAGAGTCGCGCTACCCCAAAAGTCAAGGAATTTCGTGTTTGTCCCTTGACTTTAGAGATGACAAGAAAATATCGGGCGCAAAAACGTGATTTGTAAAATTTTTCACAACATATTTCGCCTAGCGCCATGTATGTGATGAAACCATTCATATAGCTCTGCGGGAGCTCTGCACTTTTGGACGTCCCCATTTCACTGCTGTACAGCAAACATCGTCCCCAAATACCTGTTTGTTTCTAAAAAATCACGCTGGAGGTTGCATTTTATGTAATAACCTCCTGAAATGAGTTTTGACACTTTAGAATGGCATTTAACGCTCATTGAAGTTTTAACAAACTTTCTAACACCTAAAACATTCATAGCACCGATAACGTAATTCTAGCTCTGCACTTTGTGTACACATACGTCCCCATTTCACTGCTGTACAGCAAACATCGTCCCCAAATGTCTGTTTTTCTAAAAATCACGCTGGAGGTTGCATTTTATGTAATAACCTCCTGAAATGAGTTTTCACACTTTAAAATGGCATTTAACGCTCATTGAAGTTTTAAGAAACTTTCTAACACTTAAAACAAAAGAGACCCCAAATGCCTGTGTTTTGAGCAAGATGGCATTTTGATACACAGCCGACCCCAAATGACTGTAAAACCACCTATGTGTGTGTGTGTGTGTGTGTGCGTGCGTGCGTGCGTGTGTGTGTGTGTGTGTGTATGTTTTAGAGAGAGAGAGAGATGGGCCACTTAGAAATAAGGGTTAAATGAAGAATTGTCAGATCAATTTTCCGCTTCAGGGTAAGCACAGTGCGTGGTTGGCTTTTGCTCGCCATTTTGGTAAAGGGAGATTACTCTCGAACATTATCACTACAGCCGGACTTTAGCTTCCCCGGGACTTGAAAATAGTATCACTACAAGGGGACTATCACTATATCCGGACTGAAAAATATCACTACAACCGGACTAAGTTAACAAAGAACATGAACAACTGGGACCGGGACCCAGAAATTCGATTACTACAGCCGGACTATCACTATATGGGTCTATCACTACATCCGGACTTCACTGTAGCGGGGTTCATTTCGGAATGAATAAGACTTGCACACTTTTCCCCCTTAAAGTACTTTTAAAACGATCAAACGTGTAAATGTCGCTGATCTGTAATTTGTTTGGAGTAGTTAATTAAAACTCGTGTTTTACTTTTGTAAACAAATGACTATAGAAAGATTTGTAATTCACAATGGGTCATGTACAGCTTATATAAATTCAGTTGATGAGGGAATTTTGCGGTGTTTATACATGTATTTGGCTGGTTCTGGTTGTGAACGACTTAACCTCACCATGAAGTGGTAAAGTGACATGAGCTTTTCATAACCTTATTGTTTTAGTTAAAGACCTTATTGTAAATATTTTAAAGTATGGACACTGGCATTCGGACTGAGAAAGGTAACAAATAACCTTCGCATCGGTGTTTATGCACCTTATCTGATGGGTCTGTTCGTGCTCGACTCAACCTCCCCGAAGAAGCGTTAAACGTGTACACGTATTTGTATTCAGATAGCGAGGCTTGTATGACTAATGCTGTTAACATTCAGTCCTTGCAAAACAAGGTATGAGGTGTACACAGCCCACCTGGCAGAAGGCCAAGAGAAATTATCAGTCACCTCAATTGTTGACAATCAGAAGTGTGCTATCAAGTTGGCAACATGTCATTAGACGAGGAGCCTAATAACCAGTTGAACAAGCCTTAGTTGATTACTGACAAAAACAATGTGTTCTTAAGTGTGTTAACATAGCAGCCAATAAGTCGTTGCGTTTTGTATGTGACTCATAGGAAAGTAGTGATGGTTAAATGCTTCAATTCCAAAGCCTCAAATTAGTTGGAAGAAGTCGACTTCACGCAATTGGCTGCACGAATTGTTGGCACTACATTTTTGGTAAAAAGACATTATGAGTCTTCGAGAAGTCAACATCGGGCTAAAATAAGGACTGCCCTAAACAAAAGTTGACTTTGTCATAAATGCACTATTACTGGAAGCGGTTCTACATATGTCGGGGTGTGAGTGGGGTATGTGGGGCTCAAATGTTGCAAACAAATTTTGTACCACAGAACCACAAAATTGTTCCTTTGTGCATGTAGTTGAAATTCTTATTATTTTCAGCTGAGACTGCACCAACGTCGGAGCCAACGAGAACAACGAGTGAGTTTGTTTTTGTTTTTGCTTTCTATCGATAATATGCTGAGTGCCTTTTGTTTTAAGAGACACCTAACATGACTAATGGATGAAATTAACCTTACGTCACTTTAGACTTGCCGGAACTTTATGTGTGCTATTTATAAATTAGGTGCATGAGTGTGGTGTGTGTGTGTGTGTGTGTGTTTTATAACCATATTATGGTTTTGAGAAAACATGACTCTGCTATTTGTCTCTCAAGTGCACACTCCTCAGGAGATAATATATGACAGAAAAGGTCAAATAGACTTGATCAATGTTCTAACACGTGAAGGCTCTTCAGCAATTAACAGCACTAGCACTCAGATCAGCAAAGCGTTCAATAGCTGCATGGATACTAAATTAATCATATAATATATGTAGTATATTTTTCACCGGACAGAGGAACCGTCAATAGAGATACAGGCGTGTCGTGTTGTATTGCAAGACAAACAAGCATTACATTATCAACGGTTTCATTTGGAAGGAGTCGTTAAGACACGTTGCGTTTTGTCAGAACCAACATTTTCAAAAATAAATGTTGAGAAGTGTTCGTAGCACTCATGGAACGGCTTTCATGATTGGCTTGTGAATATAAACAAACGGAGCAAGAAAATGTTGCACGCGAAATACTTTTGTTCCTGCCTTGAGCCCTTTGACGGAATAAAACAGCTTTTAATGTTGTCACAATCACTTTTTTTCCTGCCTTGAGCCCTTTGACAGAATAAAACAGCTTTTAATGTTGTCACAATCACTTTTTTTCCTGCCTTGAGCCCTTTGACAGAATAAAACAGCTTTTAATGTTGTCACAATCACTTTTTTTCTTCTGTCGTTTGAGGTGACGACGGAATAACTTGCGGGGTTCATACGACGATCGAACGTGTAAATGTGTCTGATCTTTAATTTGAGAGAGAGAACGAAACTTATGACGTTTGGCTGTGACGTTTACATGACGATTTTTTCTTTTTTTTAATCAAGAATTTTACGTCATTGGTCATTGTTTACTTACATTCTCATTCATTTCACTGAAGAAGGGCGTGGCCCGAAAGTCTTTGGAACTTGGTGTTTACTGTGTTTTTTTCTAATTGATCTTTAATTTGTTTGGAGTATTTCTTTAAAATTCGTGTTATACTTTGGTAAACACATGACTTTAGAACGATTTGTAATTCACAATGGGTCATGTAAATTGAGATTATGAGGGAGTTTTGCTGTGTTTATACCCCTATTTGGATGACGCTGGTCGTGCACGACTCAACCTCTCCAAAGAGGCGTTAAACGTGTACATGTATTTTGAATGTGTTTGTGTATGTGTGTGTGTGAGTGTGTGTGTGTGTGTGTGTGTGTGTGTGTGTGTGTGTGTGTGTGTATGTGTGTGTGTGTGTGTGTGTGTGTTTGAGTGCGACTGGCTGTATTAAAAGTGATGCGATGCAGGGTTGTGATGTAGCGGAACTTTCCGCTACAAAATGTAGCGCCGCTACAAAAAAAAGTAGCGAATAGCGGTAAACTACTTTTTTTTCGAAAGTTGTAAAAGTAGCGAAATAGTAGCGGCGCTACTTATTTTTTTGTAGCGAATAGCGATTTTGCGCTACAAATTCCGCTACATGTGTAATCTTTTAGGGACATTTGTGTTGATCGCGTGGTCACAGATTTATGAGCTGCTAACGAGTGTTTTCGGCGAATACTCACCGGAAGTTACACCGGAAGTTACATTGTTTTGAATCGCGATAGGCCTACTCAATGAGCGATCGATCATTCACACTCAGTTCACACTTCATTCTCAAGAGCAAACGATGGCAGCCGGACGTGTATTACCGAGTTTTTTGGATAATGTTTTAGCAAGCTTTGCTTTCATCGAGGAGAAGGAAGACAAGTTTTTATTTAAATGCTTGTTGGGTTGCGCTCCTGCGAAAGTGTTCTCGTGTGGAAAAACCTCTTCCTACAACTTGAAGGTTCATTTGCAGGTATGTCTACGTTTTCAGTATTTTACTTCAGTATTTTACGTCTGTCATTTCATTTCGAATGCTTGCAACAAGGTGCCCTGTCAGTAAAATTTCCTCATCCTTCTCTCCTTCTTCTTTATAGAGAAAACATCCATTGGTGAAGGATGCAACAGCACCAAGAAAGAGGAAAAGAGAGCCGAGCCCAGAAAAGCAACCCACCATTGTCAAATCCATGAGAGTTTGTCCCAAGATCACCAAAACACAGGCAAGTTATTGTTTAACTGTTACATTTAGTGTTTATCATCTGGTTTGGTTATTTATTTAAAGTGCTATTGCACTTAGCTGATTGCACACCAGGGATTTTTTTAATATCAAGACCTGAAACCTGTAGACTATCTATATTTTGCAGTTGGACACTGCAGTACTAGAGTTGCTGTTGAACGAAAACCTACCCTTTCATCTTTTGGAGAGTGACCATTTCCAAAAGTTTGTCACAACCGTAAGTGGAGGACCTCAAACACTAATGTGTCGGCGCACAGCTAACAACAGACTGCAGGTAAGAATAGTAACTGATCATGATATATGCAGAGTAAATTTAGCAAATTTAGCCTGCTACACTTAAAAGACCATTGGTGTGGAATTGCCATGGCTCCCCACATAATCATGTTGCATAGTATTGTTACTTGCTGATTATTGGATTATTTGTAAACTTTTTGTACAGGACAATCTGAAGCAACAGAAGAATCAGATGATCACAGAGCTGGAGGGCGTCAACCATGTTTGTGTGACTGCAGACTGCTGGACTTCTCGCCATAGGTATATATATATACTGGGCTCATCGTGCTTAACATAATCAAGTCTAATATAAAATCGGGTAGTAAAAACAACATTCACAGCCTTTCATACGACATTTGACAGAGGAATTATTATGGAGCATTATTGTGTGTGTGTGTGTGGTTTGTTCTAGGTCCTTTCTGGGTGTCACTTGCCACTACCTTACAGACACCTTTGAAAGAAAGTCATTGGCACTGGCTTGTCGAAGGATCAAGGGAGCCCACACATATGACGTTCTAGGGCAAGAAATTCAGAGCATCCTTACAGAGTTCAGGATTCAAAATAAAGTGCACAGAGTGGTCACAGACAACGGCAGCAACTTTGTTAAAGCATTTCGGTGTGTATTTTTTTCAGTGGATAGCAATACTTTTTTTTATACTTAATTACACATTTAATTGTAAACATTGTGTTTTAAACTGGTTTTTCTATGTGCAGCATCTTCAGCCAGATCAGCCCTGAGCCGGCAGATGAGGGAGATGACGAAGACGAAGACGACAGTGTCACATCGATGTTTTTGTGTTTGAAGAAGCCACCCCCTCATCCCTTGTGCAAACGTACATCAGAGAGCCTGTTCAGCCATCACTGGACTCTCTTCACACCAACACTAAGATGAAGAGCCTTTTCCTGCGGAGTAACACAACTCTGCCCAGCTCTGCTGCGGTTGAACGGCTGTTCAGCGCCGCAGGACTGATCCTGACCCCTAACAGGGGCAGAGTAACAGACAGTAATTTTGAGGCCAAAGTCCTCATCAAATACAATGGCGGAAAGGTGTGAAAGGTGTGAAAGATATAAACAATCTGCTCTGCGTGATCGTTTTAACTTTTGTTTTTTAGTGAAGATTTTTGTAAATAAAATGTATTCTGACTTTGATTTCTTGTTCTGTGTTTACTGCTTGTGTGGAGTTAAAAGTAGCGGAAAAAGTAGCGGTTTTTGAAAAGTAGCGGAAAAGTAGCAGCAACTTTGTGTAAAAAAGTAGCGGAAATGTAGCGGCTACAAATTTTACTAAAGTAGAGGAGAAGTAGCGGCTACTTTTTAAAAAGTAGCGATCACAACCCGCAGCGGGGCATCCCTTTCTGTGACCAGCCAAATGCAATGTACCGATAGGTTTGCTTTGGCACAAGGATGTCCATTCACAACACGGACTGCTGTAACTGATAGGATGCGCGGTGTATAGGTCTGTGGCTGTAGTGAGTCATTGCACAAGTCATCCTAGTAGCACGAAGCCAGCCAGCGTCAACAGCAATCAGCACACAGTACGAAGGCCCCATCATTTGTCTCTCGTAAAACAGACAGCATGACCTATCAGCTGTAGTCTGACAGAAAGGCAGATGGAGGACGTTTTTAATTACTATCTTCTGTTAAAATAACTTGTTTCCAGCTTTCGCATTTTGAGCTCTGTATACGTAAGTTTTCACAATCCAAGACCAAAAAACAATCACAAGTTAATTGCCGAAACGAGCCCCACCCTCAAAGTCA
>NC_090252.1:51277184-51319684 GCF_037325665.1 Littorina saxatilis
ATTTGCAAATCATTGATATGTTGATGAAATCAAGTTTTCTACGGTAATTCTAATACCACAAAGAGACACATTCGTTTATCCTATAAACACAAACATCTCTGTTCACCCTTTACATGAGATGAAGACTTCCTTCCACCTGACACAAATTGTTAGTTATAATGTGATTATCAGATGTTAAATCTTTTTTTTTTTTGTTGGGAATGTTCCCTCTTTGCTTGAGATTTGACTTTTGTTTCCAGCTGCCTTGTTTCCGACGAGTGTTGTCGTTGTCATACTGGTGGTTCTTATCATTGTGACAAACTCTACCTTCACCCTGATCGGCATCCTTTGTCGACGTGCGTATATATACCAGCTAGATGTCCAGTAAACACCTATCAGCAATGACTATATATGTCCCTCAATGCTCCTCCGAAAGCGGCGTATGGCTGCCTTAATGGCGGGGTAAAAACGGTCATACACGTAAAATTCCACTCGTGCAAAAAACACGAGTGTACGTGGGAGTTTCAGCCAACGAACGCAGAAAAAGAAGAAGAAAAGTCCCTCAATGCATAACCCTAACCCTATTACGTCTATCATGTCACACTATGCGTTGGAATCATTTTGTCGCACCCTGAGTTATACTGTGGACGTGTCAGCTGACTATGTACAAGCTCGTGTGACATTATTGGGAATTTAATATTTTATTTAGTTATTCATTTATTTATTTATTTGTTCATTTGTCCATTTGATATTCTTATTTTCTATATTTCGGAATCAGTTATTAACACGCCTTAAATGTAACGATGTTTTTTTGTTAATGCTAATTTCCTAAACCTTCAATAATCTTTCTGCTAGAACGAACATTCAGGAAAGACTGTTGTACTTAAGACATTGTTTTGGACATACCTGATCTCGATCACTGATACAATTGTTTTCTTTTTTCAGAACGCCGAAAAAGCCGAAAAGAGAGTCCGCAAGTGTAAGTATATATATCTTCCATCTGCCAGAAGTGGTTTGGGCGTCTTACTCATGAAGAAAAACGATGTTTTGTTTTCGTCTTTCCATTTTTACTTTAAACAGTAATTTGGCTGAGACGTGCATTTAACTTCGCGATGCAAGTAAGATGAGATAACAAAACAATTTTTTTTCATTATTACACAAAGTTAAACGTAAGTAAACAAAATAAAATAAAATAAAGCCGCCGTGTAAGCGTTATTAATCATACCCCAGTGCGTCATGGATATTGCGTCACGCTCATAAAAAATACCTAACTCAGTGTTAGGCATTTGTGAAGTGAGACAACAGGGGAAGCTACTGGAAGGGTACCTGTCATGTGTTAGAGAGTACAAACTCTGAGACCATCGGAAACCATTGCCACGGTAACGTAGGCAAAACTGCCGATGTCGTTTTTTGAGTTAGGCACTTTTTATTTTGATACAGGAAGACTTGTTTGGAAACCGCGAAGGTATGCAACAGCTTTGTGGGGAGGGGGGTTGTTTTGCAGTTGTACTGATTGAAAATGTTGCTGTCAGCTCTTTATCTCACGTTTATCCCATGGTAACAGCTCGAGATAGGCAGTTTGCAACTTATAACCAAAATGAGATAGGCAGAAACCGAATAAGTGTTTTGCTTTTTTCTAAAAAAACACTAAACAAGTCGCGTAAGGCGAAAATACAACATTTAGTCAAGCTCAGTCGAACTCACAGAATGAAACTGAACTTTCTTTATTTATTTGGTGTTTAACGTCGTTTTCAACCACGAAGGTTATATCGCGACGGGAAAAGGGGGGAGATGGGATAGAGCCACTTGTCAATTGTTTCTTGTTCACAAAAGCACTAATCAAAAATTTGCTCCAGGGGCTTGCAACGTAGTACAATGTATTACCTTACTGGGAGAATGCAAGTTTCCAGTACAAAGGACTTAACATTTCTTACATACTGCTTGACTAAAATCTTTACAAAAATTGACTATATTCTATACAAGAAACACTTAACAAGGGTAAAAAGAGAAACAAAATCCGTTAGTCGCCTCTTACGACATGCTGGGTAGCATCGGGTAAATTCTTCCCCCTAACCCGCGGGGGGAATGAAACTGAACGCATTTCATTTTTTTCCGCAAGACCGTACACTCGTAGCATCATCTGTCCACCGCTCGTGGCAAAGGCAGTGAAATTAACAATCCAGAAAAGCGCGGTAGCGGTTGCGCTGAGGAGAATAGCACGCTTTTCTATATCTCTATTCTTTTTAACTCTGTGAACGTGTTTTTAATCCAAACAATCATATCTATATGTTTTTGGAATCAGGAACGGACAAGGAATAAGATGAAATTGTTTTAAAATCGATTTCAGACATTTTATTTTAATCATAATTTTTATATTTTTAATTTTCAGAGCTTGTTTTTAATCCGAATATAACATATTTATATGTTTTTGGAATCAGAAAATGTTGATGAATACGATAAAGTAATTTTGGATCGTTTTATAAAAAATAATTTTAATTACAATTTTCAGATTTTTAATGACCTAAGTCATTAATTATTTGTTAAGCTTCCAAGCTGAAATGCAATACCAAAGTCCGGCCTTTGTCGAAGATTGCTTGGCCAAAATTGCAATCAATTTGATTGAAAAATGAGGGTGTGACAGTGCCGCCTCAACTTTTCCAAAATGCCGGATATGAAGTTATCAAAGACATTTATCGAAAAAATGAAAAACACGTCTGGGGATATCATACCCAGGAACTCTCATGAAAAATGTCATAAAGATCGGTCCAGTAGTTTATTCTGAATCGCTCTACACACACAGACACACACACAGACACACACAGACACACACACACATACACCACGACCCTCGTCTCGATTCCCCCCTCTATGTTAAAACATTTAGTCAAAACTTGACTAAATGTAAACAAGACATAGGCAGTTATCTTAGGCTGCTGGGCCATAGACTATCACGCCTCACGCCTCACGTCTCACGCCTCACGCCTCACGTATCCCGTCTTTTTTTGGTAGGACATCACGTCTCACGCCTCACGCCTCGCGTATCACGTATATATCATGTATTTCTTTGGTAGGACATCACGCCTCACGCCTCACGCTCCATATGTTGATGGTTTGTTTTTGATTTTTAGCGCTCGAAAATGGATTCTTCAGATGAAAACAAATTTCTGGACAATTATCAGTGTATGCTCTCGGCCATAGCCTATTTTGTCTGCCACGTCTGTGTCTGTTGGATTTTCATTCAAAAAATCAATCAAAACTAACCTTTTGGCGGTCGAAGTAGTTCATGTAGATCTTCCCACACCTGGTTTCGTTGATCCTTATCCTTATAATCAGGATGCCTAGGATCCCAAAGTAGTTGCCTCGCTCTAACGAGCTCAATAAGATCTCCATCCTCATATCACGTCTTGGAAAAAGTGAACCTTCCCACGTTCCTTTTTCACGCGTGATACGTGAGGCGTAAGGCGTGAGGCGTGAAGCGTGAGGCGTGAAGCGTGAGGCGTGATACGTGAGGCGTGAGGCGTAAGGCGTGATACGTGAAGCGTG
The DNA here is from genome assembly GCF_037325665.1 of Littorina saxatilis. Taxonomy (NCBI): domain Eukaryota; kingdom Metazoa; phylum Mollusca; class Gastropoda; order Littorinimorpha; family Littorinidae; genus Littorina; species Littorina saxatilis. The sequence goes on from NC_090252.1 coordinate 51,280,707, forward strand.
AAGCGTGAAGTCGTATGGCGCATCACGACAAAAATAACGTTGGTTCATTTTTCTATCACGTGAGGCGTGAAAGCCTATGGCCACGGGGCCTTATGAGCGTGACGTCCTGATACACCAGGCATGCGGGTGGAGTTGCGCACACATTTTTGACTGAATATTTTCAGATAGACTTGGAATCGAGACGAGGGTGATGGTGCATGTGTGTATGCGTGCGTTTATGTGTGTTCAGAGCCATTTCCAGAAAACTACTAAACAAATCTTCATAAATCTTGACATTTAATTTCTTTTAGATGATATCCCCAGACTTCATTAGTGGGCTTAATATTCATTATAACTTCAGTCAATTTGTTTTGTATACCACGTGCCATTGTTCTTTTTTTTTTAATTATGATTATTTGTATAACATAGGGCTGATGTGAAAACGGCTGATTATTTGGAACCTGTGCCTGCTCCTGCATCTCGTAATGCAGGTAAATAACACACATCACTTGTTATTAACATTCTTTAGGAAAATATGGTCAATTAAAGACTAAGGAAGAGATCATTAAATGGAAGAAAACAGAGACAGTGAGAGAGAGAGAGAGACAGAGAGAGAGAGAGAGAGAGAGAGACAAAGAGAGAGAGACAAAGAGAGAGGGAACGAGAGAGAGAGAGAGAGAGGGACAAAGAAAGAGAGAGAGAGAGAAAGAGAGAGAGAGAGAGAGAGAGATAACAAGACAAGAAAAATTCTTTATTAACGAGGGTAATGGTTTAGCTCTATTTGAGAGAGAGAGAGAGAGAGAGAGAGAGAGAGAGAGAGAGAGAGAGAGAGAGAGAGAGAGAGCTAAGCCAAAACAGAAAATAGAAATCTTAAGTTGAACCATTTAAAGAACATGCTGGTAGTCTCCTTCTTTGCATTGTTATCATTTCTTGTGGAAGTGAATGCAAAACAATATTATCGCATTTTTACTGATCACATGACAAAAACTGCTGTTGTCATTGGTCAACTAGGAACTGGTTATCAATTGACATCGCGCAGGAAGTTCCCAGTGAATTTGGTTTAAACATAAGTTTATTTTAACAAAGGTTACAATCATGACATGTATACAAAGTTCACAGAAACAGCAACAAGCTAGAAGCTTATAGTGGTGTTCCTGCATGACAGTACAACATAAGGCGGTAACGGCTGAAAAATTTGTCTCAATAAACCAAATCTATTAATAACGTAATGAACGTTGCATAATGATGATAAAGAAAGACAGTAAAGGAAGGAAGGAGGGGGAGGTGAATTATGTGATTGGGGAGGGTACAGTTTAAACGAAAAGCAAGTAAACATGAAAAGAAAATTGAATGAAAATTGTACATCAAAACAAAAATCAGTTTTAGAATACATATATAATATTGATGGTGTTAGCGAGTAAGAGATAGGGAGGGAGAGACGGAGGGAGGGAGGGGGAAAGTGAGAGAGAGGGGGAGAGTGAGAGAGAAACTGAAACTGAAACTGAAACTGAACTTTATTACCAAAGGATAGAGGTTTTAGGCAAAGCCTAATCTTACAACCTGTCCCTTATACAAACACTTAATACAGACGCACATAATATAGATAGTAAAATTGACAAGGTTATTGTTACTTACAGACTAGACGTACATAATGTAAATAGGAATAAGAAAAGGGTTATGGTTTTGTATACACATTCAAAAATGGGAAAAAACAATATAGTTTGGAAATTGCAGCATAGTTGCAATAATGCATTGCATATAAACATCCAAAACAACTAATAACAAAAGGGAGAAAACAAATGTGGGGAGGAATTGTCCCAATCATTCGCATGTATATCATTATCAATACATACACATATTTGTTTGTTTGTTTATTTGTTGCTTAACGTCCAGCCGACTACGCAGAGCCATATCAGGACGAGGAAGGGGGGGATGAAGGGGGCCACTTGTCAAGCGATTCCTGTTTACAAATGCACTAACCCATTACTTGTGTCCCAGCAGGCTTTAGTAAAACTAAATTAATACCTACTGGAAGATTACCAGTTTCCAGTATGTTAAAATAGGCTTAACCTATCTACTGCTGGACTTACATCAGAACACTAACAGATTAAACTATACATGAATCGCGAGACAAGCGGAAAGAGAAGAGATTTTTGGAAAAATACAGGTGAATGAGCAAGAAGGCAGAAAAAAGAAAAGAATTCATGAAGAAAAAGAGAGCATGACAGGAAAGAGGAACCAAAAATCTACCTAACAGGAAACTAGAAAGCTCCTGCGGTTCCAAAAACAGGAGGGGCCTTTAATTTCATAACCGCAGTGCCCCACTGCGGGCACATACACATAAAGAACAAATCAAAATACAAACATAACTTGACTAAATGTAAAAAGCACTAAAATATCAGACATGAAAAGTGTTCTATTTACCCATTAAGCGGGAATGAAACTGGCGCCTAAACGTTTTCACAGAAGAGGCATTTCGGAGGGGTAGGGGTATGGAATTCCATAGAGACGCTCCTGAGAAGGCTAAACTTGACTTATACAAGTCTAGACGAGGGATGGGGGGAATCAGGTTCTGGGACCCATATCTTTTTGTGGCATGTCTGAAATGTGATTTTAAATATCCAGGAACATTATTGTTAATTACTTTGTACATAAAGACAGCCTTGTTTAGCGTCAACTGATCTTTCAAGGGAAGGAAATTAAGGAGCTTTAATTTATCATCTGTTGGCTTATTTGACTCATGCAGAATTAGTTTTGCAGCACGGCGATGAAGAGAATTGAGTCGTTTGAGATGGACATCACTGCAGTTATCCCAAAGTGTTGAAGCAAAGTTGATATGGGGCATTATGTGAGCGTAATAAAACAACTTGAGTGCTTCCACATCGGCATAATGTCTTAATTTAGACAATAAGTACACATTTTTAGATACTAATTTGCAAATTTTACTCAAGTGAGTTTGCCATTTCAATTCTTGAGAGAGAGAGAGAGAGATTGGATTGGATTGGATTGTTTAATTGTGTAACCAGTGATTTGGTTTTTACAATGGTAAAAAAAAGAGAAAATGTACAAAATCAGCATTTCACGTAATCGAATCAAATGTATATACATGGTGTTAAATATTTTTGGCAGTTGGTTGCTAATATAGTCACCTCACAATATAGATATATACATCGTAGCAAACAGTGTATCAACCATGAAAACTTTCTGGTAACGGTAATACCGAGGGGTACATTTTCCATGTCACGAATCAAACATCAAGCCTCTTCTGCCTCGCTTTCCAAGCCAGGAATAGATATTTAGCAAAACTTACGGCTTTTGTTTCGTCGCTACCTTTCAACAGTTCACACAGTTGGAGTTCGCATGGAGAGTCAACCGGTATGCCAATATATCTGGTTCTAATAGCCTGATACACTGGGCACACAAAGACAACATGCATTTCATCCTCAGTTTTATTTGTACAAAAAGGGCATAGCCGGCTTGCTTCCGAATGCGAAAAACGTTGCCTGTGTGCACTGAATGGAGAGACGCCAAGTCTGAACCTGCTGAGAGCTGTCCTGTAGATATTCACTTTTATGAAGTCTAAATAATGTTCTCGTCCGATCAGACTTTTGTGACTGTGGTAAAGTTCAAAGCGAGGACTTTGTGACGTATGGTTGAGCCATTTCAGACAAAAGTTTTCACTTAATCGTTCTTTGAAGGTGCGCAGGAATAGTCTCTCATCTGCCACGCTTCCAAATTGCCACACAAGGCCAAAACCAAGCTCACACAACAAAGACTTAACACGTGTGACCCAGTTGTCATGGCCCCTTTCATGCATATTCAATAGGGACAAGTATGCCATCTTAGAAAATCTAACGTCCGGCTGCTTAAGTAAGCGGAACCAATATTGAATGCACTTTGCAGCGGACTCAATGTGAAGTGGATAACGGCCAAGTTCACTGTAAATCATGTCGTTAGGTGTCATGGTTGGTACATTCATAAAAAGCTTGCACGCGTAAAGGTGCACCCTTTCGATCTGTTTATTTTCGCTGTGACCCCAAAGTTCAGAAGCATAGAGCAGTGAAGGAACAATTTGAGCATCAAACAGTTTGAAAAACACTTCGCATGAGGAAATACCACACTTTTTCAGCGTTCTAAGGATTTCCATTGTTCCCTTTTTGCCTCTCGACACAAATTCCTCCGTGCCTATGTTTAAACTCATCATTGTAGAAAAGGTGAAGCCAAGGTATTTATACCTACCAACAACTTCGAGTATCTCAGTGCCTAAGTACCACTTTTCTTTCTCGGATAGATAACCACCTTTACGGAATACCACAACTTTTGTTTTTTCCGCATTAACTTTCAGTCCGAGTCTGTTTGATGATTCGTAAAGTGTGGTTAGCTGTGTTTGCAGTCCTATTACAGTAGATGATATGAGGGCGAGGTCATCCGCAAACAACATGAGAAATATTTCTACCTGGTTAGGTAGTAACTGAATGCCCTGTCTCCCTTTCCCGATTATGTCATTTGCGAGTTCATTGATAAAGAAGGTGAACAGAATCGGACTACACATACATCCCTGTTTCAGGCCCTGAAGGCACTGGAAAAAGTCCGTGAGCCCGCCGCTGCTAGTTGAACGAACGCATGCTCTGATATTGGCATACATCGCCTGGAGCATAGTCAGCATTTTCCCTCTCACACCAGTTTTTGCAAGGACAAACCACAGCGCAGCATGGTTAATCATGTCAAAACACTTATAAAAGTCCACGAAGGCCACATAAAGCTTTGAGTTGCGGGAAAACTGTTTCTCGATCATCGCGTACAATGTAAAAATATGGTCTACCGTAGAGTAGGACTTACGGAAACCTGCCTGTGCGTCAGAAATGACGCCATGTTCTTCAGCCCACTTTGTCAGTCTTGTGTTTAGAATGGAAAGAAACACTTTGCTAACACAACTCAATAATGAGATGCCTCTATAGTTATTTGGCATGTCAGGGTCTCCTTTTTTATATAATGGAACTATGACTGCTTTTGTCCACTCCTTTGGAAAGACACCCTCATTGAAAATACTGTTAGTTAATTTTACCAAGAATGGTAGTAGTTTATGTTCTCCTGCCTTTAAAAAGTCGCTTATAATTTTGTCAGTGCCTGCAGCTTTTCCACTCTTAAGTTTCCTTATCGCGTTTTTTACTTCTGCTTCGCTAATAACGCCATCAAGTAAATCATCATATGGTTCATAATCTTCTTGTGTATGGGGTATGTTAAAGTCCAAGGTCTGGTTGTCATTTGCACTGTTATTGAAAAGTTTTGAAAAATGACCCAACCAAGTTTCCTCAGAGATATTGCCACTGACAGTGTGTTTCTGCCTACATCTCCTGATCTCGCTCCAAAATTCACGTGAATCATTCATAACGTTTTGTAAGCGCTCTGTTTTCTGTTCTTTGTGTTGTGTTTGCTTTGTCTGCAACATATTTTTATATTCCTTTCTCTGTGCCAAGTAGGTCTGCTTGTCATTGTCACTTTGAGTTTTATGTGATAATTTTAGTGCTCTTCTTACAGCTCTCTTTTCGGCTAAGCACTCACCGTCAAACCACTTACTGCTTGGATTTGTCATAACCTGTATACTCTTGTGCATGCATGCACCAGACTCAAGAATACTTTTAACAAAAATGTCAAGCGCAGCATCAATATCAGTGTCAATCATATCTGTGGCTGTTCTTAACATGACTAAAGTGTCACTTGATTCAAGGTTCTGTAGGAACTCTTCTGTCTTTTCCCTTTGCCAAACGAATTTATCCAATACTACTGGCTCCTTTTGTTTCGGGACATTTTCTTCACTTGCTCTGACCGATATTTCTAACGGCATATGGTCGGATTCTATTCTGTGCTCGATGAAAAGCCTGTTAATGTATTTGACAAAATCAACGGATGTAATGCAGTAATCAACAACACTGTTCCCATGCTTAGATACGTACGTGTACTTGCCGCCCTCATCCCCGTTGCACTGTCCATTATGGATGTGCAAGTCAAAACACAAACACAAATCTAAGAGCAGTTTGCCAAAGCTGTTGACAGTCTTGTCTTGTGAAGTCCTGCTTTGACACATGCATGAATTCTGGCTGAGGGGGTCTGTAAAAGGGATATCAGAGTCCATATCGCTTGCCGCTACTTGGTTTTGGAATGTTCTGGCATTAAAATCTCCGCACAAAATGACATGGAAATCGTCCAGTTTTTCTATGAGGTCTAATATACAGTTGTCAATCATTTCAATTAAGCAGTCACATTCTGCTGACCTATAATATGGGCTACCTTGTGGGGGAACGTAGACGCCCATTAACACCACGTCATGGCTTGTATTAAACATACACTTTGCTAGTTTCAGAACAATCATCTGATCATACGGACAATCAATCCTTTCAACGAATTTAGAAAATGAGTTTTTAACAAGGATTACAATTCCACCTGATCTTCTTCCTTGTGATGACAATTTAATTGCAGGTGTTGAATGTAATTCATATCCTTTGAACAGGTTGCTTAGGTCGTACGTTTGGTCAACAAAAGTTTCGGTAAGACAAGCTATGTCAAATTTAGCAACGTACCTTTTGAAGTCGCCGTCTCCTAACTTACTGTGTAATCCCTCAATATTCCAGATTAGCATCGACATGGTAAATATATCACTTTTTCCTGGGTTCCCTGAATCACATTTTTCACTGCTTTTCTTCTCTTTGCTTTTGAATCGCTCGGCATTTTGTTGCACTGACTTTCCCTGCTTGTATTCCCCTACAGCCCGTTTTTTGGATTGCGTGTTGCGTGAGTGTGCACTGCTTGAAGGTGTTGGTGTGGGTGTGTGCGTGACGAATCTGCTCTGTCGCTGTCGTTGCTCTGTGTCCGTGGTTCGGCGTCATCAAAGGCCTCACTAGGTCGAGTCGTGGTTCCCGTGCTGGCCTGTGATGTGCGGGGTAAGGTGGCCCCCTCCTCCGTCGGTGATCCGTCGTCAAAACCAGGTGAAGCGTGTCTCGGGCAATGGGAGAAGGGTGAGCCCCGCCCCCTACCACGACCGTAGCCCCGCAACCTTGACCCCTCTGGGCTGGTACTGTGTGTGTTGGTGTGTAGTGGCAGGTCGTAGTCAGCTGACGTGGCGCCGGGTGGTTTGTTTACATTCTGTGTGTACTGGTGTGTGTACTGGCGTGTGGTCCGACCTTCCTTGCTGTCATCGGCAGAGTGGTCTTGTCTCTCCCATCTCGCTCTGTGTCTGTCGTTATTGCTGTTGCTGTTGGTGTGTTGTCTTTCTTTTGGCCATTGGTGTCTGTTCTCAGCTGGGCGGTCCTGTCGATTTGTCGGTCTGTAGTTGTTCCGTTCCCACGAGGTATGAGAGTTCCATCCTTCGTTGTCAGTGGGTCGACTCTGGTGTCTGTCTTCCCGTGGCTGCTGTATCTCTGCTGCTTCCTGCCTTCCGTCCGGTCTGTAGTTGGGCTCCAGCCTCTGGTACTCTTGCTCCTCCAAGTCGTATGTGTAGGTGCCGTCCTCTGTGATCAGTTTGTCCTGTCGTAGTCTGGCCCTCTTTCCGTCTTCCCTGAGCTGTTTTAGCAGCGGCCCCAGACCCTCCCGTCTACGTCGCACTTTTTTGGTAAAGTCCTCACGGACGTATACTGGTGACCGTATTGCTCTCAGTTCTTTAACGCCTCGTAGAATCGCTTCACGTTGCTTGCTTGATTGGAATTGTACGAGGATGGCAGAGCCAATACGCTGTACATGGCAGATCAGGACAGTCTCATGTATACGCATGTCATGGTAAATCACATCTCTCACCTTGGATTCACAGTCATCCCCGGTCTCACCAAACACGCGTGGTATTCCAAAGAAAAGAAGGTTTTTCCGTCTAGATTCGTTATCCATGGTTTCCACTTTTGCTTCAAGGTTTTCCACCGTCTTTTCTAATTTCTGAGTCAGCGACCGTGTATCTTCACATCGGTCTTCTAGGACATCAATATCGAGCCGTAGCACGTTGTGTTCCCCCTCTACCTCCGCCAGTTTCTTGTTTATGGTACACTCCATTTCACCAAGACGTTTGTCGATGCGTGAGGCTGTCTGTTTGTGACCCTTCTCTGAAATGCTCAACCGGTCAGAGAGCTCGGACACGTTACGTGCAAGTTGGTTGATAGCAGTAAACACACGGTCGAGCTGTTGCTGAGCACTGATGTCGGTGTAGCTGCTCGTGATGCGGTCGTTGTCGTCGGAGGGCGAGGTAGACATGCTGCCACCTTCTCCGTTGATCATGGGTGGCCCTGGGTTTGTTTCGATGTCATTCGCACAGACCAACAGTTGAAGTAGAATGACAGTCAAAAACACACAGTGGACCTGAGCGCTCCTCGCTCTCAGCGTGTATCTAAACATGGCGACTGCGTGTTTTGCACGGGCCTGCATGAAAGAAATGAAGATTGCCACGAAACGGCCACAGATAATCCGAAAAGAATTTGGCTCCGCTGGCATGGTGCAAGCTCCTTATCGTCAGGCCCAAATTTAGTAGGAAAAAGTCAGATGGATGACGATTAATTAATGAAAATCTACTGTAATTGTCAGAGCTCTCTGAAAGGCGACTTCTCCGGGTGAACACTTGTCAAGAGAGCTTATTTGACTCATGCAGAATTAGTTTTGCAGCACGGCGATGAAGAGAATTGAGTCGTTTGAGATGGACATCACTGCAGTTATCCCAAAGTGTTGAAGCAAAGTTGATATGGGGCATTATGTGAGCGTAATAAAACAACTTGAGTGCTTCCACATCGGCATAATGTCTTAATTTAGACAATAAGTACACATTTTTAGATACTAATTTGCAAATTTTACTCAAGTGAGTTTGCCATTTCAATTCTTGAGAGAGAGAGAGAGAGAGAGAGAGAGAGAGAGAGAGAGAGAGAGAGAGAGAGAGAGAGAGAGAAAGAGAGAGAGAGAGAAAGAGAGAGAGAGAGAGACGAGTAGACGTATCGATTTTGTTTTCACTTTACATGTTTATCTGTTCGAAACGGCCGGACTGTCCAATAAATTCCTGCACTGTTAAAAACATTTTTTTGTTAATTTTTGTTTGCAAGGAGGGGTTTCCATGAAGTAGAATATCTGTGTGTATGAAGTTGTTGGTTAGTTTGTTGATTGTGTTGTTTCTTGCAGCTAAGTGTAAACGGCATTCTAGTAAGAAGTGTGTTGCAGTTTCTGCTCCATCACCACAGTCGCATACGCTATTTTCCGCAAGGTGTCGCTCAACTAAGTCTTTCTTTAGATCGCTGATATTAAGTCTCATTTTTGTGTGGATTATTTGTGTTTGTCGACTGCCACTGTAGAAGTAAACGGGAATTTGTGTGTCGTCTTTTGTTAAGTAATGTTTAAATTCCCCGAGGGAGTCGGTTAACTGTATTTGTTCAGGTAGTTGGTTCCAGAGTACTGTTGTCGAAGGAAAAAAGGATGTTTTGTACGTTTCTGTTCGGTGTGGGGGTATACTTCGTTCTAAGGGGCGGCGTCTGTGGTAGGGGTTGTTGGCTGCTACGAGAGGTGGGAGTGCTGCTTGTACGTATGGGGGGGTCTTGTCGTGAGTAATTTTATGGAACATTGTTAGTTTATGACGGTTACGCCTTTCAGATAATGATTGGAGTCCAGATTCTCCGTAAAGCTTAAAGTGACTGGTTCCGCGGACAGCTCCGATGATTGTTCGTATTGCATCTAGGTTTAACTGTTCGAGTTCATCTGTTAGGGTTTTGCTACAATTGTCCCATATTATGTCGCAATAATCAAAGTGTGGTAGAATGAAGGATTTATACATAATTTCCAATGATTTTCGGCTCAGTCTATATTTGTATGTACGCAAGCAAGCTACGAGAGTTCTGCACTTTGCAACAAGAGATTTTATATGTTCATCCCATTTACAGTTGTTTTGTATTATTATTCCTAAGTGTTTGTGATTTTGGGAACTTTCAAGGATGGTATTGCCAAAGTTTAGATCTGCGATATCAGGGGTTCTTTGTGTACAAAAGTTCACCAATTCAGTTTTTGCATGGTTAAATGCTACCTTCCATGTTTCTGCCCAATTTACAATTTTTCCAAGATCTGAGTTTAAAATTTCGGCACGGATGTTGTGATTGGCTAAAGACAAGTACATGCTAGTGTCGTCAGCAAAAAGCTTAATCGTAGATTCTATATCACGTACAATGTCGTTTACATAAATTAGGAAGAGCAAGGGTCCAAGCACTGAACCTTGAGGAACTCCCGCTACTACTGGAAGATAAGTTGATTTACTGCCTTTTAATACAACTGCTTGCTTTCGATCTGTTAGGTAGTCTGTAAACCAGTTTAATAATGGCCCATTAATTCCAGCGGCTTCGAGTTTATGCAATAAGCCCCGGTGCCAAACTCTATCGAATGCTTTGGATATATCAAAGAAGATTGCTTGGGTAGTTATTCTATTATCGAGTGATTTGCATATGTCATTGTATATTGTAAGAAGCTGGTAAACAGTTGAGTCTCCAGGGATGAAACCGGACTGCGACGATATTGTTTTGTGTTAAGTAGTCAAAGACATGAATTTGTATACATTTCTCTAGTGTTTTGCCAACACAGCTTAGGATGGAGATTGGACGATAATTACTACATGTATCTTTGTTCCCCTTTTTATGAACTGGTGAAACGTGGGCTTTTTTCCAAAGTGAATTTGATATCGTGCAGGAAGTAGTTTATCAATTTTAATTTTGAAGGATAAAATCTCACCTAAAGGAAACAAATATGTCTCCCTTTTTTTTAAATCACAAATTTATAAAAGAAAAGTAATTGAATCAGAAAGATTAAGCTGTGCAAGGAATAAAATCAAACTTTTCCCACCCAGCTTTAACAGAGAAGTAGTAGAAAAGAATGTTACAATCTTACCGACTGAGGTAGTTGGAACAGCCATAAACAAAGCTGACCTTGAAAGTACCAGTAGTGGCAGTACTTAGAAAACTGTGAGATATCTTGCAGTGTTTCAGCGCACATCACTCACAAAAAGGCAGGAAATGAGCAGCCGATTTAAACAGTTCGCACCTGCATGAACCATTGTCCACCTTTCTTAGTCGTAGCCATACAACATCAACCGAACAACTTTCAGCATCTCACACAGTCACAGCGCCGTCGGAGGACGCCATTTTTGATGCGTCGTAAGCGAGACTGAGCTTCGACAACATTATTATGCAGTCCGCCGATACCGACAAATACCTGGAAGCTTTCTTGGGCACAGAAAATGAGCCAGAGGACTTCGCTGATACTGCCTGGCGCACTTCAGTTCCTGCCATTGTTCAGAATTGCCAAATCGAACAGTCAAAAAGAGTACGACTGAGGAAGTAACTGGGACATTCTTCGCTGTTCCTTCCAACTGGCAACTCCACTGAACTTGTTAGCCTTTGTTAGTGATCTGTTTCGACCGTATATTTTTGTTCTTTTTTCATTTTGAATGCCTTATTTTCTCTGAGAAAAAGAACCAGTTACTGAAAAATAAAAGTAAGAGCAGCAAAGTTACGAAAGCAGGAAAAGACAATCCAACATTTCCAACATTAAATACAAGGCAGTAGCCTCCCTTGCGTTTGTCTGACTTCTTAGGTAGGTTTATGATTCCTACTGTTCCGAAATCGAATGCGATAAAATCGTTATCGTTAAATTTGACTGTGATATCAACATTTATCAGTCTGAATGTCTCGAAAGGCTGAATCATATCAGATCTCGGCTTACGCCTCGATCTGATATGATTTCAGCTTTCTCGACATTCAGACTGATAAATGTTGATATCACAGTCAAATCTAACGATAACTAATAACAAAGTAATCTTTTAACATGACACAAAACACTTTTCCTTGCACCGACCATGTTAATTCAAGGGCAATAACCACAAGCTGTAAGATTATCACGTTATGTCGTGTGATTCATGTGTTTCAATTATGTTCATGTATAATCACAGATTTTATTGAAATGAAACTTTTATCTTTGACTTTTCTTTGTTAAAGGACGCGCACAAGAAACTCCGGCAAGTTCTCAGAAGTAAGCATAATTTGTACTTTTGTTAATTTTACCCACATAATTATATCCTATATTCGTTATCGTGTTTTATTACCAATTCAGTGCCCCATATGGCTTTTTGACCAATCAGGACGGATTCTAGGAGACACTCTAAATGTTATAACGTTCAGGCAGGGACCCTTTTTGTTTATCAAGCTGAAAATGAACAAGACAAAGTAACAATTTAAATTAGCAATATCAGTGTGATTTATTCTAAAGAATGACACTTCAAATGCTGTCAGATAATACTCTCTTTATCTAAAAAAATACCGAAAAGCGGGTTTTGTCGGTGGGTGCTTTACGGAACAGCGAGGCACCGCCCATCCTCTGAGTGTGCAATGCCGACTATGCTTGGCGCTGGTGGACAATATTCACTTTTTTGGCCAAAACCACCAGTTTTGGCCAAAAAAGACAAAGATTTGGCCAAAACACCCACACATTTGGCCAAATAAAATAGATTTGGCTATAACGTTTTTTTGGCCAAAACTTTCTATGTAAAAGTTTTGGCCAAAACTGTTTATGTTAGCTAAAACGGGAGATTTGGCCAAACTTCTGCCACAAAAAGATTGGCCAAATCTTTTTTGTTTGGCCAAATCTTTTTTTGGCCAAATCTTTTGTATTTGCTGGCGCTGGTGGACAATATTCACTTTTTTGGCCAAAAACGCACTTTTTTGGCCAAATCTCTTTTTGGCCAAAACTTTGCTTTTTTGGCCAAAACCGCCAGTTTTGGCCAAAAAAGTGTGTTTTTGGCCAAAAAAGTGAATATTGTCCACCAGCGCCAATATTGTTTTGGCCAAAAAAGCAAAGTTTTGGCCAAAACTGGCGTTTTTGGCCAAAACTATACTTTTTTGGCCAAAACTTTGCTTTTTTGGCCAAAAATGTACGTTTTTGGCCAAAAAAGTACGTGTTTAGCCAAAAACACACTTTTTTGGCCAAAAACACACTTTTTGGCCAAAACTGGCGTTTTCGGCCAAAACTGGCGTTTTCGGCCAAAACTATACTTTTTTGGCCAAAACTTTGCTTTTTTGGCCAAAACCGCCAGTTTTGGCCAAAAAAGTGTGTTGCTTGGCGCTGGTGGACAATATTCACTTTTTTGGCCAAAAACGTACTTTTTGGGCCAAAACTGGCGGTTTTGGCCAAAACTGGCGTTTTTGGCCAAAACTATACTTTTTTGACCAAAACTTTGGCGTTTTTGGCCAAAAAAATGAATATTGTCCATCAGCGCCAAGGGGTACTCAAAGATTTGGCCAAAAAATGAAGTTTTGGCCAAAATTATTTTTTGGCCAAAACTCTCAATGCAAAAGTTTTGGCCAAAAAAAATGTGGCCAAATCTAAAACATTTGGCCCAAAAAGTGAAGATTTGGCCAAATGTTTTAGATTTGGCCAAATATTTTTTTGGCCAAAACTTTGCACTTAAAAGTTTTGGCCAAAACATGTTTTTGGCCAAAAACACACTTTTTTGGCCAAAAATGTACGTTTTTGGCCAAAAAAGTGTGTTTTTGGCCAAAAAAGTGAATATTGTCCACCAGCGCCAAGCATAGCCGACTCGCTCACTTGAAATCTAAATTATCAAAGTTCGGAAAATCAAGTGAAATTGGGTCACTCGCTTTACGTCAAATGTATCTTTACGTCATTTCCCATCCGTCTGGAGTCGGTTCTAAATCTGTCGCTCTCTGTTCAACAAGAAAAAGCGAAGCAACCGAAACGCATGTTCAACATGGTTTGTTCTGTGTCAAACGCATTTGACCTGTGAATATTCATCACGTAAGGTGTGTTACTCTGATTGGCTGACCCAGGTCACGAGAATTCTTTGACTGACAGGCATAATCATGTAGGAGCGCTCCAGTTCCCATTGCGGCTGTTCTGTCTAATTCGCGAGGTCGCTTCGAAATTTCTTTTGGTCGAATTAAACCGTAATAAAACCGTTATTTCTAATATGCTGACTGTTAGTAAAATGATAACAGACATGTCTCACAAACGATATCAGCATTCGCCTAAAAGGCTCATGCTTGATATCTTTTTTCTCGACATGTCTGTTATCATTTGCTAACAGTCAGCATATTAGAAATAACTCATAATCAAGAAGTATCTTTTTACATTGAAGTACAAATAAGTAAACAAGAATGGTAGACTTTGATAACTTGTTTTAATTGTCAAAGTCCGTAAAGCCTTTGCAAGTCATGCACTATTGTAGTGTTAACTTTTAAAGGTGTGTGTGTGTGTGTGTGTGTGTGTGTGTGTGTGTGTGTGTGTGTGTGTGTGTGTGTGTGTGTGTGTGTGTGTGTGAGTGAGTGTGTGTGTGTGTGTGTGTGTGCGTGTGTGTGTGTGTGTGTGTGTGTGTGTGTGTGTGTGTGTGTGTGTGTTGGTGGTGGCTATTAATTGCTGGTTTGTAATAAAACTCAATGAATATATCTCGTTGCGTGACTGATGTGTTATTATGTTTCAATACATTTAAGGCACAACATTGCCTCACATTGTTTTTTTAACAGTTTCTTTGGAAGTATCCAAAAACAGTACGACGTTTTGGTGTGTTTTGGTTTGATAGCTTTGACATTTTTGAATTAATGCAGCTATCCAACTTGTTACCAAAAGTGTTTCCTTCTTGTTGATTTCAAGGATGCAAAAGTAAGTCAACACAATTAAAGAACAGTATGTTAGAATTCTTCTTTCATTCTTTACAGCGCTGCTTTAGAATCAGACGACTATGAAGACGCAGAGGCTGTTCCTAGATTTGCCACCCCAGGTACGTTTGAATTGCACGACTTACATATTATGTAGCTTAACACAAAAAGCAGGACATCACAGACCTTTCAATAGGAAAGCATATAACGGACACCAATTAGGGTACGTGTGAAACTTTGATAGTAAGGCAGGTCCATTTTTGTGTAAGTTAAATGACCCTATCTGGATGACTGTATGACCTGAAATAATTACAATAATGTACATATTTCGAAATTACAAGTGACCTAATTACCGTTACTTGTGGACTCTTGCTTGGTGACAATTGCTCATGAAAGTTGACGCGGTTACGTTTGAGATGCAGACACTCAACGCACGTACTTTGTAGGTTGCATAGTTGATTGACCGATCAATTCATGATATAGTTGCTTGACTGACTTACCGATTGATTGATTGATAGATTGAGAGAGGAATTTTTCTGACTTACTTGTTGATTTTCTTACCCGCGACGCCAAGCGAAACAATCTGGTTTCTGGACTGACTGAACGATTGATTGATTGAGCGAGTGCTATTTTGATGGGCTGGTTTATTCTCACACCAGCGACGCCCAAGCGAAACAATCTGGTTTCTGGACTGACTGAACAATTGATTGATTGAGCGAGTGCTATTTTGATGGGCTGGTTGATTCTCACACCAGCGACGCCAAGCGAAACAATCTGGTTTCTGGACTGACTGAACGACTGATTGATTGAGCGAGTGCCATTTTGATGGGCTGGTTGATACTCACACAAGCGACGCCGAAGGGGTAGAGGGTGCATACTCTTATTCTTTGATTATGTAATCGATTGTTAATCAATTGAATTATTATTGAATTGCTCAATTGACTGAACGACTCATTGATCAATTGAGTGATTACTTTTTTGTTTTTTTAGATTAACTTTTTGATTTTCACACCAGCGGTGACAAGAGGGCCAGACAATCTGATTATTTGATTGACCTACCGACTAATTGTTTTGTTGATTTTGATTGACGGGTTGTTTCTCACACCAGCGGCGCCAAGGGGTCCGTATGAAACCCTGGAGATGTCTGACATGGGACTCAGATCTGACTACAGTGAACTCGGCGCTGAAGAACCGCAAGCTGGTGAGGACTTCATTTGTACATTCAAATCCGTACATTTTTTTTTCTTCAGGGTTGCAGTATTTAATCTGTTCCTTTGTACCTTATGCATTAGTGACATTTTTGTATATTGAGTGTCGTCTTCTTTATTTCGTTGCTACTTAAGCATCTTATTCTCGAACATTTCTTGATTCTAAAAACGTATAAATATGTTATATTTGGATTAACAACAAGCTCAGAACATTAAAAACCTGAAAATTCTAATTGACCTCATTATTTTTGGAATCGATTCAAAAGTAATTTCATCTTATTATTTATCATTCCCTGATTCGAAAAACATAAATAAATGTTATGTTTGGATTAAACACAAGCTGAGGAAGTAAAAAAGAAAAGAAAAAATGCATTTTCCTGGGAAGCGTTTTCCACTACTGTACAATTAACTATATACTGGCTAGACACTTTTTGTGCGTAAACGCGAGAGCGCGGCCACGGGGTATGAAACTGACACAGCTATTTGATTTGATAGTTGTTGCTTTTTGGGTCCAGCGGACCATATAGGCCAAAGACACAGCTCTTGCGTATAATATATTATATTAGTGAAAAAATGCGGTGCAGTCAATTTCATTCTGTGAGTTGGAAGGGTTGACTAAATATGGTAATGTCGCTTATCGCGACTTGTTTATTCTCGTATCACGTTTCAGGAAGATCGGTCCAGAAGTTTTCTCAGAATTGCTGTCCACATACACACAGACATACATGAACACATACACCACCACCCTCGTCTCGATTCCAGGTCTATATATGTAAACATTTAGTTAAAACTTGACTGAATGTAAAAGCCACAACACCTAAAACCTGGGACGGCAGGCACCTTTCTGAATGTACATAATTATTACTCTTTCCGTGTAGGCTGACCGGTCAACCCTTTCAGCACCCGTTCACGTCGCAAATGTTCTGACCATGCAAATTATTCTACAGCACAAGGCAGGGGAGACTACTACAGCAGCCTGCAGATGTCCAATGTTGGAGTGAGGTCTGACTATTCCGAGCTTGGCGGCCAGAATGATACAGCCTGAACCGATGATGGCCAGTATGGACACATCTGTATTGTATTGATACTCCAGCTAAACGCCGCTCCGATTCCAAAGTACTCCAATCTGTATTGCTTCGGCTTTCCTTTGTTCTAGCTCGTTGTGCATACTACTCGGGATTTTGTGTTGCTTTGTGCATCGCTACATCGCATCGTAACTGGGAGGTTGCTGGTGTGCTTTTGCACAAAGACCCTGAATTATTCTAGTGTTTTCTGTTAATTGTTCAGCACCAATAACTTGATGTCTTAACTGTAGTGTCAAACTGTCAACTATCAAACATCTGCTTTAAGATTTCACATTTTCTGCTTAAATTTGAATTCCGTTGACATTTTTTCATTGACATTTTTACCAAGCTGCAATGCGTGTTTCTATTTAAATGTTATCAATCTATATAGAGAGTTATAATTCAATTTTTTTCTTTGATGATTGCTGTACAGACTTTTAGTATTTTTTCATTAAGTGTGTGTGTTTGGGGATGGTTATTGTACTGCTTGTGTCAAGATGTTTGTCTCTCGTATTCGACTATTGGTATCAAGATTTTTTTCTGTCTTATTTAATTGTTGTTGTCAAGATGTGTGTCTCTCTTATCTGACTGTAGTTGTCAAGATGTGTGTCTCTCTTATCTGACTGTTGTTGTCAAGATGTGTGTCTCTCTTATCTGACTGTTGTTGTCAAGATGTGTGTCTCTCTTATTTAACTGTTGTTTTTAAGATGTGTGTCTCTCTTATTTAACTGTTGTTTTTAAGATGTGTGTCTCTCTTATTTAACTGTTGTTTTTAAGATGTGTGTCTCTCTTATTTAACTGTTGTTTTTAAGATGTGTGTCTCTCTTATTTAACTGTTGTTTTTAAGATGTGTTTCTCTCTTATCTGACTGTTGTTGTCAAGATGTGTTTCTCTCTTATCTGACTGTTGTTGTAACGTATGAGTGTCTCTTTGTTGACATTATCTGTAAAGATGTATGTCCCTTGCATATGACAGAACCTGTACATACGTATGTTCCTTGTATTTGACACAACCTGTACATATGTATGTTCCTTGTATTTGACAGAACCTGTAAAGATGTATGTACCATGTATTCACAGAACATTTAAAGATGTATGTCCCTTGTGATTGACAGAATCTGTACTGATGTATGTCGCTTGTATTTGACAGTGCCAGTAAAGATGTATGTCCCTTTCGTAACCATACTGAATATTGTAGGTATGTTCAATCAGTGGTGGTCCATTTGTAAAGAAGGAGTCGGAGACATAAAAGGGATATTTTCTTATATTATTAGTGTACTAGGTCAGGCACGGATATTGATATGAAATGGACATCCTGTAAACAAACAAATAAAGAAATACTGAGTACCAAAACTAGACCAGAAAATACTTCAAATAAATAAGATGATATTTTGTTTACAATTACTTTTGAGAAACTGAAGGCGAATACTATTTACAATAATAAATGGAAAGCATCGGCGCATAAACATTTCAAATTATTTCATTTCCATTAGATGTACAAAGTCCATGAAAGCTGTATCAAGCACTGAACATTTCCCTTATCAAGTTCCACTTTTGACTATGGCATGTTTATTACATGACATCACAATACAAATTAGAAAAGGCGTGATAAACAATGTGTCACAATTGTATTTGACAGTAGCTGTAAAGATTTTGTCTCTCGTATTTTACTGTTGCTGTCAATACGTGTCGCGCTTTGTAGACACTGACTGGGGATTAAAACGTGTGTTTTTCTTCTCTGACTGTTTCTGTAATTTAAAAAGATTTGCTTTTCTCAAATATGATCGTTGCTGTTTATTTGTACTTTTCTCCTCCTAGATGTTCGCTATAATGAGTCTCATTGGTGAATGATTTAATCAATATGTAAATCAATTTTTTGTAGTTTTTAGAAAGAGAAAATGTAAGTTTTACGCCCTCACGGCAAAGCCATTAGGGGCATGTTACACGGGAAAACCCGGCTTTGTATGAAAATAAAAAATAAAAATGCGGGGGGAGGGGGGTTGTAGTTTTTAATTTTCGTCTGGACCGTTAAGCGTGCCAAACCCAACTGACGGAGTTGGTAATATCCATCATAAATACATTTTCTTATGTCCTAAAATAATAAATTGTCAAACTCCTGTAAACTAAGATTACTCAAATGTCTTTTTGTGGTCTTCAAAAATAGTAGCAGTATGCAGTTCGTTCTTTAAAACACATTTTCTTGACGAATGATTAGATTCGACTTTTCCAAAAGGTACCCCACGTTGTACATCTGATATTGAATATGACTGTTCTTTTTAAGGAATGCCATACACAGTTTCAATGATTAGTCACATATCTATGACGATGTTTCAGTCAGAGGGATACAATATATACCATTGTAAAATAAACAACTTGTAGAATACGAGTTCATACTGTGTATGTTGTATGTATGTATGTTGCTTTGATTTTCATGAAACATACATAAATAAACATTAACCCATCTTTACAAAATTGAAGTGTGTGTGTTTGTGTTTGTTAGAGTGTGTGTTAGCGTGTGTGTGTGTATGTGTGTGTATATATGCGGGTATATGTGTCTGTATGTGTGTGTGTGTATGTGTATGTATGTATGTGTGTATGTGTATATATGTGTGTCAGTACGTGTGTGTGCTGTGTGTTGTGCACTACTGCAAGCAGAATGTGTGACAGATTTGCTGCAGCTCGCGTTTTTCATGACCCGCGAACTGAGGCAAATATTGTTCACCCTAATCAGACTTGGCATATGCAACTTCAACGGAATGCGAGGGCTTTTTATGCGCTTTTCCTTATGCCTGTGAAAGTAGGCTGCCTATGACACGCCAGAGACCTAAATAAAATACAAATATCATCCTGGTGTGTGTTTAAACTTTAGGAAATATAGTTCATATTTAAGGGAAGGAAAAACGTTGCAAGTCGTCTCAACCATCCGAATAATAATTGCGGGAAAAAAGCGAGTGTAAAGTTTCTTCCTTAAATCAGTGTTGTGAAGTGTTTGAGTGGGATTGATGTGTTCTCAACCACAAGATAGTCTCTGTGTACTTTTTATCTTGGTGACTGTGACACTGTCTTAATGGTATGAAGAGCTGGTCTCTTTGTTTGCATCAGAAAGCAAACACAGTAGGTCAGCGGTATAAGAGTGACTGCTTTCATTGACAAAGAGATACGTTATATGTTTATTTGCGCTGATGTCTTAAGTGGTTATATGGTGCATAGTATTGGTCAACAAATTAATTCTATCTTTGGTACAGAGCATTTAAAACAATGCTCATTCAACTGTCAACATGACAACAACATCAGACATCAACATCAAATAATATCAGACATACAAGACTATGCTATATATGCATCTTCAAAAAAACAACAAAACAAAACAAAACAGGAAGGCACAATAAAACGTACAATTACATAGCCCATATTCAATACATTTCTAAATTATCAATCAATCAATCAATCAATATGAAGCTTATATCGCGCGTATTCCGTGGGTACAGTTCTAAGCGCAGGGATTTATTTATTTTTATTTTTATTTTATGCAATTTATATCGCGCACATATTCAAGGCGCAGGGATTTATTTATGCCGTGTGAGATGGAATTGTTTACACAATACATCACGCATTCACATCGGCCAGCAGATCGCAGCCATTTCGGCGCATATCCTACTTGTCACGGCCTATTATTCCAAGTCACACGGGTATTTTGGTGGACATTTTTATCTATGCCTATACAATTTTGCCAGGAAAGACCCTTTTGTCAATCGTGGGATCTTTAACGTGCACACCCCAATGTAGTATAAACATAATCCTCGTCTCCTTTCTTATCTTTCTATTTAATTATTTTATACAACTACTCATAACAACACTATTCTGTTCTCTCCATAATTATTAATCTGAATTTTAAAAAAACATTATAACGATCAACATATAGAATATCCTTATCTTGTTCAATCAAAACAAACAATCAATGATTTGACAATATCAGAGGTTTAAATGGGTACCACTTGGAATAATAGGCCGTGAAAAGTAGGATATGCGATCTGCTGGCCAATGTGAATGCGTGATGTATTGTGTGAAAAAATTCCATCTCACACGGCATAAATAAATCCCTGCGCCTTGAATATGTGCGCAATATAAATTGCATACAAATAAAAAAAATAAAAAATAAAAATAAAAAATCCCTGCGCTTAGAACTGTAGCCTACCCACGGAATACGCGCGATATAAGCCTCATATTGATTGATTGATTGACTGACTCCAGAAAAAATATATTACACGTAAAATTAATTTTACTTAAATATTCTTCTACCAACTATCTTTTTTCTCAAATCTCTTTTAAATGCAACCAGTGTAGGAACAACTTTTGCATACTTACACTTATAAATACAAAAATTGGTATGTAATATTATAAAATCAAACACTGTACTACTTTTAAAATATTTATCAATACCAAACAAAATAAACTCAATTCCGTCAATGTTAGTTATAAATTATTGCCATTTTCTGGACATTTTAAAATGAATGTACAGAAGTTGTATGGGAGACAACCTATTATGCCGAGTGGTTCATTTTGTGTCAGGTAGTTACCTCCCTTGCACCATAACGGATTCAGGTTGAGACACAAGAAAACAAAGGATAAAAAGACTTTAATATGAAAGCAAACAGCGTTTCATGACGTTTTGACTTCAATGTTATCAAGAATAAATTATGTTCACAACGAAGAACTATAACAATAAT
Source organism: Littorina saxatilis (assembly GCF_037325665.1). Lineage (NCBI taxonomy): Eukaryota > Metazoa > Mollusca > Gastropoda > Littorinimorpha > Littorinidae > Littorina > Littorina saxatilis. Next base: position 51,302,347 of record NC_090252.1, read on the forward strand.
AACAAAAAATATACGAAACGAAATTGATGGAACAGCGAATAGCCAACTTGCACAATACCCCGCTTGGTTAGCTCTCCGGTGCGAGAGGTAAGGAAGGTTCACTTCCCTGTGGGCAAACATTTTGCTCTCAAGAGTTATCGTTCCTTCCATACGCTACAACACTGATCTAAACAATGGCTACCGAACAGCAGAATGTTAATGCGATTGCAAGTATCAAAGTTGCAAAATTACCTCAAAGAAAGAAAATTACAATATTCAGGATACAAGAAACTGCAGCTGATATAGTTATTGAACAGACAACGGAGTACCGGGATGGCACGTAATTTTGACGTCGAAGAGAATTCAGCCATCGCTTTACATTGGTACAGTATGTCATAATTTATTTATTTTTTACTTAATAGTTTGCGATATATAAATTCAAAGAGTAAAACATCAGCATTACTATGGTAAATACAGTTCTTTTTTAGTTTAACTTTGAGCCGAGTTATAATTTTTTCGATGAATAAAATTTGTTATATAGGTAAAGAAGAAAAATTGAAACCGTGTTTACCATTGTTCAGCCAAAATTAGGTGTCAGTGTTACTCTCACATTTTGTCATCAAAATTGGTAAAATTAGGTATCAAAAGAAAGTTCAGATCTCTAATATACAATTTTTAACATTTACATATATTTTAGTCTTTTTGCTTTGATATTGAGTGTCTGTGGCGAACATGACATGACGTCATCACATGCTAATTATTCAGTTTTGGAAACAGGTATAGATCTTTCTACTTTCTTCATGTACGATTTGTTACCCATGCTTCATGACATTTCGTGAGAACAAAATTCTGTTGCAATTACTTCCTATCTTTAACTTTACTTCGGTTGTAATAAACCGGTCAGTAGCAGACGACGCTTTAGCCATCTTCCATGATTAGCGAAATGGCGGCTATCTGTTAAGACGTGTTCCACGGGTCGAGCAAAAAAAGGTACTGTTAAAGCAATGATCGACTTGAAACTTTGGGAAACATCATATAAATAATCAAAGTACCACATGCGATTACAATATCCAAAGAAGGATAAAAACTGTTCAGTGAAGGTATATCTATTGTTCGCGGTCTTTCCTCGCGAGACGACATAGTTGAAAATGTCGCGCTATTCTGTCTGTGTTTGCGCGGAACACTGAAGAAATATGTGCTCTACGTCATCGAAAGTGAATCAATGCTATCCAATGAACGACGAAAACACAAAAGAACCGTCCAATAACCAACCGAATTCCGAGAGCAAAAATCGAGAATCAGTTCGGCGGTGTTGACATCCGTTGCTGCCCACGCATATTGTGACGTACCTACTTTACAAGCGCTGGAGTTCTCTGGCTTGTGTTAAAAAAAAAAAAACTCGATCGCCTTTTCTTTGTGTACTGGCCATGATTGGGTACTTTGAACGAACTTTAGGATTATTCTTGCGGCTAGCATTGATGCAGCCCACTGCTGCACAGTGCAAATTCACCATTTTCAAGGCGAATTGTCTGCACTGAAACGCAACCTCTCACAGAGCTCTCAAAAAATGCCCGCAATTTGAGGCAGATGTCGCAAGGTAAGTCGCCTATTCTAGCGCGTATACTGTGTGTGCATACGTCGAAGGAACAGAAACGCGAGTTTGAATTTCAAATGATGTGAGACAGATTTTCGGATCAGTTTTTGTTAAAGGCAAAACTCCAAGTGGCTCCCTGGAAGTTGCAGTTCTGGAACTTTGACTGAGTCTGTCAGTATGTGTAGCGGAATTGACGACGGCTCCAACTTGAACAGTTTGGTTCCAAGGCAATGACAAATGTTTTGGGGCATTTTCGTCGGCGAAGAATGACTGCATATCTGCTTCGCACATGGTCAAGTCGCCGGTTTGGATCGGAGCTCCTGCTATCATTCTCTTCGAAGGTGTGCTTGAAGACAGGCCCTGGACACTTTGGCTGGTTGCAGTCGCTGTTCTTCGGGACGGTCCTTTGAGTCTCGATAACTGTGTAGGAGGAATTAGGTCGGCGGCTATTGCACCAACCATAACCATCGTTTTAGCTCTAGAAGTTTGCTGGTAGTGTGCAAGCTGTTCACGCTCCTCTGTCCGGAGACTGACATGATGTCCACCGGTGAAAAGTTGTTTTCTGCCAGAATGGTGATGCCCGTAGCCCGAATCGAGTGGTTTGTATACTGCACACCCAGGCAGCAGGCAGCTGAAACTGTCTGCATGAAGTGCCTGCGTGTACCGACGCCAACTGGTTTATTTTGTAACCAGCATGGGTCATCGAGTGCAAAGGACGACTTAGGATATTGCCACAGTCAGTCAGTGTTGGGGTTCAGCAAGGAAAAGTACCTTTCGAAGCTTCGAACTGGACAATACATTGGATCGCCTGTCTCGACCATCATACCTGCAGCAAAAGTGTCATCCATACCACGGTGGTTTTGGGTAAGTTCGTCTTCCATTTTCATCACATATTTCCTGTTTGTGTTCTCGTCCACTCTGTCTGAGTCTGACACAGAACGTTGATTTTGTCATTGTTTCACATTTTCTCGTTTGCCCGCCTGCGGACGTAAAGTATGACGTCAAACTGAACTTTATTGGCCAGACCCACAGGTGTGTTGGGGTTCAAGTGCAGGGAAGTGTACAGCTCGCGCCTGTGGTTTTCAGATACAACTGGGGTGTGCCTGATGTTGCCTTTGCCCTCTGCTTTTGCTTCTTGCATGGCTACTTTGTAGCTCGATCTCACTAGAGTCGTGGAAAGATGGATCATGTATGATGTCAAAACGCTTCATGTGGGGTGGTGCTTTCAGGTACCTGTTCAGGGAGTAGCAGAGACTAGAAAGAGACTTCACTCTGTACGTTTCACCTTGCATTGTCCTCGCACCCAGATAGAAATGGCCCAGGACCTCATCGAGCTGCTCAGGTATGAAGCTTTCGTAGTCCACTTTTTGCTTGCGTTGCTTCAGATAATCTCGGAAGATCTTGGCAGCACCCTCATTTGCCTTCTGAAACACAGTCATTATGGACCTCATGAGATTGAGACCCACATGAAATAAGTAAAGGAACTGTATTTTGATATTACCCAATATTGACGGACTGTGTGATGATATCTTCTGCTATGGTCTGTTGAGACAGTGATATCAAAATCGAGACCGGAGGTCGAGATTTTGATATCACTGTCGAAACAGACCAATAGCAGAAGATATCGTCACACAGTCAGTCAATGTTAGATATATTGCTAATTCTCTGGACATTTTGTATTTACTGTAAAGAAATTACAAAAGTATTTGTCTCAGTTTTGGCTGTTCCATATCCCTCCCTCTGATTATTTCTTTTTGTTCATTCACTCTTTTCTTGTACTTTTCAGTATTTAAAAATGTCTTTTCTTTGAAAAAGTCTTTAGTCACTTGCTCAACTAAATTCCGGGATCATTACATTTTCATATATATTTGTTTTTAAATTTAGGTGTTTTTGTTTTTGAAGTGGGGAAGCAATAAAGAGGTCGTCGATATCAAAACTGATATCGACGGAAATGTCGTCGATATCACTTTTACAATGAGCTCAGTTTTGCCCAATTGACCAATGGAAATCCACGTAACATATGAAATAGCAATATATATTTATAGGGATTTGTTCTATTTATATCATCATTACTTTGTTTCTCTTACATGATAGTTGACATATGGATATGTTCTTGACTCGAACCAATAATAATAATAAGAAAAACATATTTCCACGGACGCTACATTCTCGTTGACTGTTTTACATGGTACAGCATGTACATTTTAAACAATACTGGTCTGTAAACCTTTCATCGTGGAAAGTAAGCAATCATCAACAGTGTCTACTAAACAATGGGAATAAGGAGAGAGATGCAATATGTTGTTTCAGTTACTGTGTAAGCACTCTGTCTCCCACTGGTCACTCACTCATTTTCTTGTATGTGTGACTTCTACATTTTGAAACAACAATACTTTTTGTGTAAAGTGCAAAAGCATATCTATTCAAGCAACTTACCTTGGTGTTTTCAGGGTTCAGCTTGTTCCCTTTGGAGAGTAATTCCTCTTGGGTAAATTCGGCAAACCTTTGGCTGCAAGGCACGTTTCAATTTGGGAAAGTGCGTCTGCTTCAAAGATGTAACAGATTATGCCCCTTTCATTAGGTTTTGCTTATTCTTTTTTAATAATCATTTCATGTTTTATGTTTAATCATCAATGTTGGGGGTACATGTTTGAAAATTTTCAGTCAAAGTTAAAATTATTTGATATATATTTTTCTTCTGGTCGAAATTACAAAAGTACTAGTAGTTGTCTCAGTTTTGGCTGTTCCATATCCCTCCCTCTGATTATTATTTATTGTTGTTCACTCTTTTCTTGTACTTTCCAGTATTTCCAGATGCTTATTCTTGCAAAAAGTAATTAGTCACTTGCTCAAATAAATTCTGGGATAATTACATTTTCATGTACATATAATTATATATATATTTTGTTTGTAGGTGTCTTTGTTTTTGAAGTGGGTAAGCAATAAAGAGGTCGTCGATATCAAAACTGATATCGACGGAAATGTCGTCGATATCACTTTTACAATGAGCTCAGTTTTGCCTAATTGACCAATGGAAATCTCCGTAACATATGAATTGGCAATATTGCGTGCTATAGTGTCAGATCGACCAAAGTGCGTAAAAGCCATTTTACTTCCTTCCTTCATAATCGGCGCGTACATGTTTGTAACATCTGCTGGTTTGCTCATACCGTCAGTACGTTACTTCCCTGTCGAGCAAGTCACACCCTTGTTTTTTACTGTGTGGTTGCGGACATGAAGATTCGATGTTATGATAGAACAATGTGTGTTTGCGTGCTGATTCTGTGTTTTATCTCTCTCCACCTCGTCGATGCTAATCCGAATGAAGATGGTGAGTAGGTAGCTATTTCTCTATTGGATTTTAAACGTTGACTTGTTTGGCGTCTTCCTCTCACTTTCTCTTAATGAAGGAGTAATTCTTTATGTAATTGTTTGCAATTTCAATGTGGGAATTCTTTTCCATAAAAGTAAATCATTGAATATCCAGTTGAAGGTATCAGAAGACATAAGAATTTGATTAATATTCAACATGATTTCACTGATTTGTTAATGTCAGTTGCTTTCTTGTTGTCCAGCGGTATGTAAAGCACACACACACGCCCACACATACATGCACACACAAACACTCTATTTATTTGTGACTGTTTACCCGTTTGCTTAATTGTTTGTTTGATCTTTTCTACCACGCATTGCTAAATCATATAGTTGTTCCTTTCTAGTAATGATTAAACATTATACTTTACCCGCGAGCACACACACAGACAGACCTACAGACACACACACACACACACACAGACACAGACACACACACACACACACACACATACACACACACACACACACACACACACACACACACACGCACACACACACACACGCAGCAGAAATATGGTACCTTAACTATAAGTTTCATGTCTGTGTCACTGCATTTAAACTTTCTGTCGTTAATGGCAATTCACATAGCTATATATTGGGATCAAAAATGATCTCACAGGGGTCACGTGATTGTCGCGCAACCAAGAGTATCAAGAAAATAGAGAATACTACAGGGTGACCCCCACAAATGCAACCCTCAGAAATGCTAATAACGTATATACATCGGTTGACCGAATCACTTTATATGTTGGGGACATAAACTTCAGCCACTGCACAACCCTTCCACGAGGTGACAGTGTTATATTTTAACGGGTCTGACTTTTGTGCAATTTCAAAATAAGTTGCCAAATTCGGCTTTTGACTCAATTGAGCGGTAGCCAAACTAACCCAATTCATGTGTTCCAAATTACACCTCCGAACTTGTCATTGGCACGAAAGCTTTCCTGTCTAGGGATTGCCCTGAACCTAGCTGTAACTTCTTTCTTCAGGTCACCAATGATCTAAAGAGTGAAAGGGGTGTTTGTGTATACTCAGACATTCAGATAATCCAAAAGGTAAAAGTATGGAGGGTTTAAATCAGGTAAGAATTGTCAAATCCCGTTCTGTTAAGTCGTTCGCCGAATTTGGCAATTATTTTGTAATCTGCACAAGTCAGAACACTTTCAGTACAAAGGGTCATGCATAGGCTGAAGTTTATGTCATCTACATTTAAAGTGATTCGGGCAACAGATGCAGAAGTTATTAGCATTTTCGAGGGTTGCATTGTTTTGGGGGTCACCCTGTACATGGTTTGCTCTGTCGTACCAGATTTCCACGAGTTTTTGTGTGTTTTTTTTCTCAGATTCATCGTCATGATTGGCAGTAGTAGCCAATTAGGGACATGTGTTTTAATGCGCTACCAACCACATTGGTCATCCGTTGTGCCTTCTTCTTTTAGGAATGGAACGAACCAGACTTTCCGTAATTACTGCCTATTGGGCTTCACTAATCTGTGTCGATCTCGAACCGTACGTCCTCCAGTTTCAAAAAATCATCAACAAATCTTATACCACACCAGTGTCAGATTTTGTATGAGCAGGCTTTTGTGTGAAACAGTTCGCTGCTCGAAACATATCAGCCGGTTAAGTAGGTGTAATACTTTTTTTTTAAAATGCGAATCAGCTTTTCTTATGAGATATTAGGGCTTGCAAACGGAGGTGCCTTAATTTACGTTCCTTACAAAAATATGTTATTTTACATTATTATCATAACATCACACATTTTTCAAAATATATTTAAATCGTGCAAAATAAAATAAATTAATCAATAAATAAATCGAAAAATATCTCAATCAATACTTAGGTAATAAATAGGTATTCAAATTCATAAAAAGGAAAACAAAACATAAAATGACAACAGCTTTAACCTAAACACCTAATTTTAAAATATTTTTTTTATATATTTCTTACAATTATTTTTTTTCTTTAAAACTATTTTTTTTAAATTCAAACAACTTAATTCTATACTCTTTTACTCTCTGTTAATTATTTATAATCTATTTTATTTTTAAATAATCATTATTAAATACCTTTTCGTTCTTTTATTAAATCACATTTATAACTTCAAAATAATTATTAATTTAATTATCTGTGAAATTGTGTTTTCTTCTTTGTCTTTTCTTCTTATTATGATAATTATTATCATCAACATTTTGATTATAATTATTATAATTATTGATATTATTAATATCATCATTCATTAAATTGCTTAATCTCCGTTTGCTTGTCCAATCTCCGTCTCCGGCAGTTGTGTCATCATTTTCCCATTTTTCCAATCAAAATTAAATAATTGAGATACTTATCCCGTTTTAAGCCATCCTTATTTTGCACACCAATCAGCACATCTGTTACATGTAAAGCAATTGCTATGTTTCTAGATTTCCACGAGTTGCTTTTTTAAAATGTTTAACTGCGAGCGAAAGCGAGCATTTCAATATTGGAAAAAGCAGCGAGTGTAAATCTTGTACGACAAAACAAGCAATGCAGTATTCTGTTTATCCTACATACTGTACTTGCTTGCTTTTTGCTCCAAACATCCCGGAGTCGACGCGTATAAACTGAAGACGCTTCTTATGGAACCTGGATCTATTCCAAAGCCTGGTGCATTCTTTGACGTAAAACCAAAACAACGTCACTATACAATATATAGTGTGACGTGTTTATTTTAAACCTTCCCAGAATGACGTTTGTTTCGGTGACTTTGGCTTTATGGGTAATGCAAAAGCAGGTCTCTGCCACACTAGTTTGACACAACCTCAATATACTAACGTGTGAATTGAACGATATATATAGTACCTGCTATTCAGACTTGGTCGTGTGACAGACGTTTTCTTCCACACGCTATTAAGTTGATTGTCTAACGAAGCCGTCAGTGTGGAAGAAAACTCTGTCACACGACCAAGTCGGAATAGCATTTATGTCTCACAGGTTCAACATAGGAGAGAACAAACACGTTTTGCGTACTCAAACCTAAACACAGGAGCAGCCATTGTGGAGAGATCTACTTTTTGACGGAAGTGACCAAACAACTATTAATGACGTCTCGGTATATGTGAATGACGTCACAGTCATCGTCACAGTCTGTATCTTTTGAAGCATCGGATTCTTCATGACGTCTTTCTGTGTGTGCATTCGCGAAATGTTTGTTCTTTTCGGGATCTTTGTCATCTATGTTCACAACTCTGTCCTTCTAGATTCAGACTATAACAGGCCTCGTGAGCGAGCCACTTTCCAAGTTTTGAGTATTCTCAGCGTTGACGAATTTGTAAAGAAAAGAAACGATAACAGCAGGAGAAATGAAAGTCGTGTGTGCATTTTGGGGCTTTTGGAGGGACGATTTCGAGTTTGAATCCGTTCTTGCCATGCTCCAAAGCGTGTTACATACAATCTTGCACACGTTTGCTTTAGAAGTGGCAAAGAAGGAAAGCGTGTGACATTGTAAGCTCATGAATGATCTCTCTCACGTATGTAGGATAATTACATTTTATTCAAATTAAGTAGATGTGTACTGCCGGGCAGTACATACCCCAAGCGAAGTCGTCCATCTGTGTGTACATGATTCTCTCTCTCTCTCTCTCTCTCTCTCTCTCTCTCTCTCTCTCTCTCTCTCTCTCTCTCTCTCTCTCTCTCTCTCTCTCTCTCTCTCTCTCTCTCTCTCTCTCTCTCTCTCTCTCTCTCTCTCTCTCTGTCTTAAAATGTGTCATCGATGACGTGTTTTCATACTTGCTAATGCGGCAGGCTAATCATGACGTCAAATTGAAACTTCTTGAAGTCTCTCAGAAAGGGACATGAAAACCATGTGGGGGTTACTGGTTTGGGCTGAAAAAAAACCCAACTCCACCTAAAATTCAAGCGCCTATGGGGCTGAATTATGCAGCATAAATTGTGAAACATCAGGATATCTCACACTTTCAATTCTGCCATCATGTCAAATCTGACAACAAACCTACCCACAAAATGTCATAAATATCGGTGTAGAATTGAGACTTAACGGTTTTTAACTGCCAAAAATAAGTTTTTTTGACTGGAATAGTTTGTCTTGAAATTCAGTTTGGGACAACGGAGCCACCCACTAAATTTCAAAAAGATAGGTGAAAATTTAAATGTAACGGTTTTCAACTGCCAAAATTATGTTTTTCTTCTGGAAAAGTATGGAGTGAAAATCAGTTGGGGACAACGAACCTACCCACAAAATTTCATAAATATCGGTGAAGAATTGAATTTTAACGGTTTTTAACTGCCAAAATTATGTTTTTCTTCTGGAAAAGTATGGAGTGAAAATAAGTTGGGGACAACAAACCTACCTTTAAAATTTCATAAGAATCAGTGAAGAAATAGGATTTAACGATTTTTTAACGGCCTTTAAATCATTGGTGATGTCATCATAACCCAGTCGTTGTAGTTGTCGTCGTAGTTGTTGGTGTTGTTGTTGTCATGTTCGTTGTCGTGATTGTTGTTGTTCTCGTGTTGTTGTTTTTGTTGTTGTTGTTGTTGTTGTTGTTGTTGTTGTTGTTGTTGTTGTTGTTGTTGTTGTCGTCGTCGTCGTCGATGTCATTTGTTGTTGTTGTTGTTATCGTCGTCGTCGTCGTCATCGTCGTCGTTGTCAGAGGTTATTTCTAAAGATTTCATTGATAGTCTTTGTTCTCGTCACCAAGACTTGCTAAGAACAAGCTTGGAACAGCAAGAGTTCCAAGAACAAGATTAGAACAACTCATTACATCATTACCAGTACGTCATTTGTATTTAGAACACACTTTAGAAAAAAACTCTTCAGCTACAAACCAGTCACCCTCACATGGCGGAGGTGTTTGTCTAAACCACTTACTGAAATGTTTTGAGGTTTAATGACCATACACATGTTGAACCGGTGAGTGTCTTCCGCTGCTTAATTCGCAAATAACTATTTTATTAAAGTCCGCTTGAAACGCTCAAAGATGAAATTCCATGTTAAAAAGTGACAAAAGTTTCACATTTTCCCGTTGTAACAGCTTCCGATGATATATGAAAATTCTGATCCTCTGAGAGGATTCCCCGAAACAAAATCAGTTTGTACGCCTAATTTTAATAGAATTGTCCAAACAGTGTCGCTAATATTGTGCTAAAAGATGAATTCTAGAACAATGTCCAGACAGACACCACTTGGCCAAAAAATTTTCAGTGCTGGGAGATGAAAAAAAAAACTACCTCGCTACGCGCGGGCTTCGCCCGCGCTCCGCTTGGATTAGGTTCAGGTGGTTTGCAGGGTTTGGGCTAGCTCGTGATTTTCTAGTCCCGGTAAAAAGAACAATAATGTGCGTCACGTTTCATTTTGTGAATCGGACAGATTGATCAAATGTTTTCATTTTGCTTTACACGAATTTGTGATTATTCACTCATTGGTTTTGATCTGAGTTCATATATCTTTCAACGTTATTTTTTGTTGGAAAGTTACCTTGTGTTAGTGATCTCACGAATACAAAGCGTGTTTTGATTATCATTGTATGTGTGTGTTCCTTTTCCTTTTTTTCAGTACAGTTCAAGGAAGGATTATTTCGAGGATTCGCGAACATTCGTGAAGTGGAATGTCGTGCCAATGGCGATGTAAAAGCCTTGAAGATATTTGACAAAAGAGACAACTCGACAAATTTAGTATCGTTGTCCAAAAAGGATGGAGAAACGTGTACAACAAGCTCTGCCTTCGCAGCGTGCAGCTTTAAAGAAGCAAATTCACCATCGTCTGTGGCTGGACGTGTGCTCATTACGGATCTGCAGGAAGGGGATACTCGGGAATATCGGTGCGTAGTTGTTTTTGAGCCTGAGGACGAATATTCCTTCAAACCGCCAATCATCAAAGACATCAACGTCACGGGACCATGTAAGTGATTGACACATTTGTTCTGCTCGGATCACACACACACACACACACACACACACACACACACACACACACACACTAACACACACACACACACACGCACACACACACACACATCTGGCAGAGACATCGTCTGGCAACGTCTACGCATCAAGGAAAGTCACCTAATTAAACTCTCACAAAGAGAGTGAAAGCAGTCCTCCTGAGTTGTAACGCAGAATATTATAGCACACTTATAATTTTGGAAGCTATCTTCGGGCCTGTTTTCTTAGATGTTATCGATGTTAGAAACTTTGCAGTGTAAACCATCTTGCAAATCAAGATAGATTTATCAAGGATTTTACCTGGGATAAAGTCATACTCAATGTACATTTAAGGGAAATTGAGTGAGCGCGCATATATGTGTGTGTCGCCAATGTTTACAGATTGACGTTAAATAAGCGACTCAGTATCATATCATCAAGATCATCCCTGCATATTGACACACACTAACTCAGCCGCCCGGATAGTTTTCTGTTCAGAGTGGGAATGTTCTGTTGAAAATGTTGGATAATTACATTTTGAATTATAATATCCTGATATCAGTTTGCGCCTAATTCCCATTTTGCCCTGGTAGTATCCAGTAAGTCGTTGCTTTTTTGTATGTGACTCATGGGAAAGTAGTGATGGTTAAATGCTTCAATTCCTAAGCTTCAAATTTGTTGGAAGAAGTCGACTTCACGAAGCTGGCTGCAAGAATGTTTCTCACGAATTGTTTGGTAATAAGACCTTATGAGTCTCTACGAGAAGTCAACATCGGGCTCAATTAAGGACTGCCCTACACAAAAGTTGACTTTGTCATTGATGCACTTTTACTGGAAGTGGTTCTGTATCTGTCGGGGTGTGAATGTGGTATGTGAGACTCACATTTTGCAAACACATTTTGTAGCACAGAACCACAACATTGTTCCATTGTGCATTTAGTTGAATTTGTTTTTATTTTCAGCTGAGACCGCACCAACGTCGGGGCCAAGAACAACCAGTAAGCTGCTTTTTATGTTTGCTTTCTATTGATAGTATGCTCAGCTTAAGAGACACCTAACATGACTAATGGATGAGATAATTCGTCTTACGTCACTGTAGACAAGCCGGAACTGTACGTGTGTGCTAATTACACATTAACATGCTTTCATTTGAAACTTCTCGGTCGTCATCGTGGATTGACGCCCGACCAAAGCAAATTGAAGCCCGGCGACGGAGCGAAGCGACGGAGGACTTCAATTAGGCTTTGGGAGGGCGTCAATCCACGATGACGACCGAGAAGTTTCAAATGGAAGCATGTTAATGTTATTGTAATTCAATCTGACGACGATCTCTTTCCTGCTTTCATGCGGTTGTAAACAGACAGAATTGGTTCTGTTCTGTTCACACACTACTTTCAGTCCACCTTCCTGCAAGGGTCAAGTCCCAAGAAATATGTCTCTGTATTCCTATCTTGTCACTCTGTTCCTGTTTTAGTTTTTCTTTCACATACATTTTCCCTTCTTTTCTGACGGGTGTCTGGACAGCAAACTCTAAAACAAATTCTGTTCATCACAAAAGCGATCTTTGGAATTGACTGACCTAGTCCGGAAGAATTCATGCATCAACATTCGTCACGTATTCGACGTCATCACTTCGCATATCTTATGGTCTCGGTATTTCGTTGGCCTTCATATTTCCTACTTGTAAAATGACCCTCAAAGCTAACCGAGACAAGTTGAGGTTGTATCAATGCGCCTCGCCAGCAGGTTGTTAATGGCTTTTTTAGCGAGTGTTAATCGACAATTAATGACCGGTAATTTTTTTATGAGTTGGGGCATTCTGACCAATCACAGGATCTGTTTCATTAAAACACCAACTTGATTGAATTACAATTATAAATTATGTGCATGAGTGCTGTGTTTAGGTTTGTTTTGTTTTTTAATCATAAAGAGGTTTTAAGAAAACATAACTCTGCTGATTTGAGTCTCAAGTGCACACTCCTTTGGAGATTAAATATGAAAGCAAACGTCAAATACACTTGATCAATGTTCTAACATGTGAAGGCTCTACAGCATATAAACAGCACCAGTACACAGTTCAGCAAAGCGTTTGATAGCTGAATACTAAATTAATCATATATAGTATATTTTTGACCAGGCAGAGGAACAGTCAATAGAGATACAGGTGTGTCGTATTGTATTGCAAGGTAAACAGGCATAACAACGTTCTCAATGTTTTCATTTCCAAGGGGTCGTTGGGACAAGTTGCGTTTTGCCAGAACCAAAATGTTAAGAACAAATGTTGAGAATTGTTCGTAGCACTCATGAAACGGCTTTCATAGTTGGCTTTGTGAACATAAATAAAATGAGCAAGAAATTGTTGCACACGCAAGATTGTTTTCCTGCCTCGAGCCCTAGCTTTGACACGATAACACAGCTTTTAATTTTTTCATGATCACTTTTTTCCTTCTGTCGTTTGAGGTGACGAGGAAATAACTACAGTGAAGTCCGGATGTAGTGATAGCCCTCGGGACCAAATTTTTGTATCACTACATCCGGACTATCATTACACCAGGACGTCCGGTTATAGTGATATTTTTGTAGGCTTTATCACTACATCCGGACGTCCGGTTATAGTGATATTTTTGTAGGTTTTATCACTACATCCGGACGTCCGGTTATAGTTCTATTTTTGTAGGTTGTATTACTACATCCGGCCAATCGCTTTTAGTTGTGATATCTTCAAAGCTTTTATTGCTACATGCGGCGGCACATTTGGTAAACTAGCCTCAAGGCAGTAACAAGGTGATTTTGGAACCACTATTGATTTCGTTTTGTGACGTTTCTTCTGTCGTCTTTGTCAGGCTTGCAAATGTCCTGTGTTAACCTACCCCCGTCCTGGCAGTTCAACAGCTGGTGTGTGTGTGTGTGTGTGTGTGTGTGTGTGTGTGTGTGTGTGCGTGTGCGTGCGTGCGTGTGTGTGTGTGTGTGTGTGTGTGTTTTAGAGAGAGAGAGAGATGGGCCACTTAGAAATAAGGGTTAAATGAAGAATTGTCAGATCAATTTTCCGCTTCAGGGTACGCACAGTGCGTGGCTGGCTTTTGCTCGCCATTTTGGTAAAGGGAGATTACTCTCGAACATTATCACTACAGCCGGACTTTAGCTTCCCCGGGACTTGAAAATAGTATCACTACAAGCGGACTATCACTATATCCGGATTGAAAAATATCACTACAACCGGACTAAGTTAACAAAGAACATGAACAACTGGGACCGGGACCCAGAAATTCTATTACTACAGCCGGACTATCACTATATGGGTCTATCACTACATCCGGACTTCACTGTAGCGGGGTTCATTTCTGAATGAATAAGACTTGCACACTTTTCCCCCTTAAAGTACTTTTAAAACGATCAAACGTGTAAATGTCGCTGATCTGTAATTTGTTTGGAGTAGTTAATTAAAACTCGTGTTTTACTTTTGTAAACAAATGACTATAGAAAGATTTGTAATTCACAATGGGTCATGTACAGCTTATATAAATTCAGTTGATGAGGGAATTTTGCGGTGTTTATACATGTATTTGGCTGGTTCTGGTTGTGAACGACTTAACCTCACCATGAAGTGGTAAAGTGACATGAGCTTTTCATAACCTTATTGTTTTAGTTAAAGACCTTATTGTAAATATTTTAAAGTATGGACACTGGCATTCGGACTGAGAAAGGTAACAAATAACCTTCGCATCGGTGTTTATGCACCTTATCTGATGGGTCTGTTCGTGCTCGACTCAACCTCCCCGAAGAAGCGTTAAACGTGTACACGTATTTGTATTCAGATAGCGAGGCTTGTATGACTAATGCTGTTAACATTCAGTCCTTGCAAAACAAGGTATGAGGTGTACACAGCCCACCTGGCAGAAAGCCAAGAGAAATTATCAGTCACCTCAATTGTTGACAATCAGAAGTGTGCTATCAAGTTGGCAACATGTCATTAGACGAGGAGCCTAACAACCAGTTGAACAAGCCTTAGTTGATTACTGACAAAAACAATGTGTTCTTAAGTGTGTTAACATAGCAGCCAATAAGTCGTTGCGTTTTGTATGTGACTCATAGGAAAGTAGTGATGGTAAATGCTTCAATTCCAAAGCCTCAAATTAGTTGGAAGAAGTCGACTTCACGCAATTGGCTGCACGAATTGTTGGCACTACATTTTTGGTAAAAAGACATTATGAGTCTTCGAGAAGTCAACATCGGGCTAAAATAAGGACTGCCCTAAACAAAAGTTGACTTTGTCATAAATGCACTATTACTGGAAGCGGTTCTACATAATTATGTCGGGGTGTGAGTGGGGTATGTGGGGCTCAAATGTTGCAAACACATTTTGTACCACAGAACCACAAAATTGTTCCTTTGTGCATGTAGTTGAAATTCTTATTATTTTCAGCTGAGACTGCACCAACGTCGGAGCCAACGAGAACAACGAGTGAGTTTGTTTTTGTTTTTGCTTTCTATCGATAATATGCTGAGTGCCTTTTGTTTTAAGAGACACCTAACATGACTAATGGATGAAATTAACCTTACGTCACTTTAGACTTGCCGGAACTTTATGTGTGCTATTTATAAATTAGGTGCATGAGTGTGGTGTGTGTGTGTGTGTGTGTGTGTGTGTGTGTGTGTTTTATAACCATATTATGGTTTTGAGAAAACATGACTCTGCTGATTTGTCTCTCAAGTGCACACTCCTCAGGAGATAATATATGACAGAAAAGGTCAAATAGACTTGATCAATGTTCTAACACGTGAAGGCTCTTCAGCAATTAACAGCACTGGCACTCAGATCAGCAAAGCGTTCAATAGCTGCATGGATACTAAATTAATCATAATTATAATACATGTAGTATATTTTTCACCGGACAGAGGAACCGTCAATAGAGATACAGGCGTGTCGTGTTGTATTGCAAGACAAACAAGCATTACATTATCAACGGTTTCATTTGGAAGGAGTCGTTAAGACACGTTGCGTTTTGTCAGAACCAACATTTTCAAAAATAAATGTTGAGAAGTGTTCGTAGCACTCATGGAACGGCTTTCATGATTGGCTTGTTAATATAAACAAACGAAGCAAGAAAATGTTGCACGCGAAATACTTTTTTTCCTGCCTTGAGTACTTTGACAGAATAAAACAGCTTTTAATGTTGTCACAATCACTTTGTTTCTTCTGTCGTTTGAAGTGACGACGGAATAACTTGCGGGGTTCATACGACGATCGAACGTGTAAATGTGTCTGATCTTTAATTTGAGACAGAGAACGAAACTTATGACGTTTGGCTGTGACGATTTTTTTCTTTTTTTTAATCAAGAATTTTACGTCATTGGTCATTGTTTACTTACATTCTCATTCATTTCACTGAAGAAGGGCGTGGCCCGAAAGTCTTTGGAACTTGGTGTTTACTGTGTTTTTTTCTAATTGATCTTTAATTTGTTTGGAGAATTTCTTTCAAATTCGTGTTATACTTTGGTAAATAAATGACTTTAGAACGATTTGTAATTCACAATGGGTCATGTAAATTGAGATTATGAGTGAGTTTTGCTGTGTTTATACCCCTATTTGGATGACGCTGGTCGTGCACGACTCAACCTCTCCAAAGAGGCGTAAAACGTGTACATGTATTTTGAATGTGTTTGTGTATGTGTGTGTGTGAGTGTGTGTGTGTGTGTGTGTGTGTGTGTGTGTGTGTGTGTGTGTATGTGTGTGTGTGTGTGTGTGTGTGTGTGTTTGAGTGCGACTGGCTGTATTAAAAGTGATGCGATGCAGGGTTGTGATGTAGCGGAACTTTCCGCTACAAAATGTAGCGCCGCTACAAAAAAAAGTAGCGAATAGCGGTAAACTACTTTTTTTTTCGAAAGTTGTAAAAGTAGCGAAATAGTAGCGGCGCTACTTATTTTTTTGTAGCGAATAGCGATTTTGCGCTACAAATTCCGCTACATGTGTAATCTTTTAGGGACATTTGTGTTGATCGCGTGGTCACAGATTTATGAGCTGCTAACGAGTGTTTTCGGCGAATACTCACCGGAAGTTACACCGGAAGTTACATTGTTTTGAATCGCGATAGGCCTACTCAATGAGCGATCGATCATTCACACTCAGTTCACACTTCATTCTCAAGAGCAAACGATGGCAGCCGGACGTGTATTACCGAGTTTTTTGGATAATGTTTTAGCAAGCTTTGCTTTCATCGAGGAGAAGGAAGACAAGTTTTTATTTAAATGCTTGTTGGGTTGCGCTCCTGCGAAAGTGTTCTCGTGTGGAAAAACCTCTTCCTACAACTTGAAGGTTCATTTGCAGGTATGTCTACGTTTTCAGTATTTTACTTCAGTATTTTACGTCTGTCATTTCATTTCGAATGCTTGCAACAAGGTGCCCTGTCAGTAAAATTTCCTCATCCTTCTCTCCTTCTTCTTTATAGAGAAAACATCCATTGGTGAAGGATGCAAC